>NC_143550.1:118370000-118655000 GCF_054136105.1 Typopeltis vanoorti | reverse complement strand
AAGATAAGGATGATGACACAGTACTTGGACCACAGCTTGAACAGAACTGAAATGGTATGTAATTAGGTGCTGAAGATGAAGAACAAATGAAATGCTGAACCCCATATCAAAATATACATAGGCTCAAAAAACATGAATGAATCAAGAATGAAAATATTACCATTTTACCGTTAACATTACTGACAGGATGGGTGAAGCACAAGTGCTTTTCATATTCCCCTTTATCTGTAATGAGAGTTGTTTGGGAATGGGAGGTTTGTGAGCAGTTAAGCTCGTCCTCTGAGGGCAGTTGTGTTAGCTATGATCAGTTGAGAGAAGAATAGCCTTCGGTCTTTTGTGTTTGTAGTAATCAGTCTCATTGTAATTGACAGCTTGTACGATTAGTTGGTTTGAATGTGAACTTGAATTCATGAAGAATTTTTCTGCAAGATTACGAAGAAAGGAGGAAATGTATGGAATGCCGGTTTCTCGGTGAATCTGTGAATTTCTGATGAACCATGGTGCATCCAGGATTATCTTAAGGCATTTCTCTGCAATTTTGTCTGCAGTTTTGGGTTCTCTGCAATTTCGAAATGTTTGATTTTGAAGTGTGACTCCATGCTGGTGAGGCGTAGGTAATGACTGGACGTATTGCCATCCGGTTAAGAAGCAATTTATTATGTAGGTTCAATTTGCTCTTGCGGTTGATCAATGGGTAGAGCTGTGCTATAACTTTGGAAGATTTGGAGCCAATGAGATCGGTGTGCTTATTAAAAAGGAGTTTCTTATCCATTAATACCCCAAGATATTTGGTCTCTGATTGCCATGGGATCTTATGACCAGAGAGCAGGATGTCTTCTTTGTTGCAGATTTTTCTTCTTGAAAACAACATTGCTAAGCTTTTGAGGGGATTCACTTGAATTCTCCAGTTGGTGAACCAGTTTGCTAGCTCATTGATACTTCCTTGGAGACTAGTGATTGCTAGGCAAGGGCTGAGAGATCTAGCTAGAATAGCGGTGTCGTCGGCATAAAGGGCCGTAGCAGTTGTTCTTGAATTGAGAGGAATATCTGCCATGTAAGTTGTGAAAAGTTGGGGCCAGAAGAGAACCCTGAGGTACTCTCGCCAGAATTTTGAGCCTTGATGACACAATTCCGTTGAGTTTTACTTGCATGTATCTTTCATTAATATATGAATATATGAGTTTCACTAGTTTAATTGGGATATTGTTTTCAATTGTTTGAAGATAAGGCCTTAATGCCAGACCTTATCAAAGGCCTTGGCAACATCCAAAAATACGGCAGCAGTGTGAAGGTGCCAGTTAAAACCATGAGTGATATGTTCTGTTAGTCGGTGAATTTGTTGCACCGTGTTGTGAGCTTGGCGAAACCCATAATGCTCATTTGGAATTATTTTCTGTTTGTCCACTGCTGATAGTAGCCTTGATAGGATGACCTTTTCTATTTGCCAAGACAGGAAAGATGACTGATGGGTCTGTAGCTTTGGGGAAGTTTTGGGTTATTACCAGGCTTTTTCAGAGGTATAATGTCCGCGATTTTCCAATCTGTGGGAAAGTACAGGAATCTTAAAATGGAATTGGTAATATTAACTAGATGAATTATGGCTTTCCGTGGGAGTAGCTTTATTATTCTATTGGTAATACCATCAGGACCGGGGGCCTTTTTATTCTTCAGATGGGAAATAATATTTATTATTTCTGTTGGAGATGTGGGGGTGATGGTTTCTGAATCATCCTTAGGCTGTCTTAGTGCATTTCCAACTTTACGATGAACTTTGTAAATAAGATTGATATTTAAGTTTACGTAAGATGGGCTGCATTGATTTTCCAGATTGTCAATTAGGGATTCTACATTTTCTTCATCTGAGTGTGCAATTTTAACCCACTAAAAGACTCATGAAGATAGTAAACAGACAGACTTTTTTGGTAATGAACCGGCTTGGAATAAGGATTCGAGAAGAAAATTAACGAAAACAAAAACAAAAAAAAAGCAGAAATACACCTATTGAATATAGCCACCTGGAATGTGAGAAGTATACACCACAAAATCATAGAACTGGACCAAGCACCAGAAGAAAGAAATGTAAAAATAGCAGTAATTACAGAATCTAAAAAAAGCAGAGAGGAACAGACGAAACTGAAAATTATATCTATATATACAGTGGGGTAAAAGCAGAAGAGAGAGCTAAATCTGGTATAATGATCTTTCTACATAAATCTCAATTCATTCGAAACAATATAATCCATTACAACTTTTGGAGTGATAGAATAATAGAAATGAGAATTAAAATAAATAGAGGCTATATGACAGTAATTGGAACTTATGCACATGAAGAAGGAAAAGAGGAGGACACAGAAAACGTCTACATCCAACTGCAGAACATATTAAATAAGACCAATCCTAAAGATCACATTTTGGTAATAGGAGATCTCAACGCAAGAATTGATAATAAACCATATAAACCAAACATAGGACCTATCGGAGAACTTAACTGTAATAGAAATGGAAATAGATTAAGAGAGTTTACTATAAGCAATAACCTTAAAATAATCACCTTCTTCAAACATAAAGACATCCACAGATACACCTGGGAAGCAAGAGACACAAGAAGCATTGTTGATTACATAATCAGCAATATCAAAATGTCAGAAATGATAATAGATACACGAGTATTCAGAGGATCTGAAATAGATTCAGATCATTACCTTTTAATTGGAAAAGTAAAATGGGAACCAAGATGGAAAACAACAAAAAAGCATAAGGAAAATAGAAATTTTGAATCTTTCAAAGTTAGGCTTTTGGACGACAGTAGTATAAAAGACATACCAAAAAAGAATAAAGAACTGGATGACAAGTATAAAACAAAATCAGAACATAGAAGAAGAATGGTAAAACCTAAAAACTATAATGACAAAGGCTGCAAAAGAAAGTTTAGGAACAAAGAAAAAGTGGAAAATAAAAAGAAGCCTTAGGGACTGGGATGATGAAATTAAATGCATTATTGAAGGAAAGGAAAAAGTATATAAAAACTGGCTCAACCTAAAAACAATACAATCAAAAATCGAATACAACAGAAAAAAAGCAATAGCAAAAGCAGCATGCAGGAGAATAAACAGAAACAGATGGAACAATTTTGTAACAAAATTAGAGAGAGACTGTACGCTCAAAAGACCTAATGCATATAAAATCCTCAGAGATCAAAGTAATGAAACTAGGAAAAAGCAGATATTAATACCATTAAAATAAAAACATGGCAAAATTACTACCAAGATCTATGGGATGATGAAAACATTCAAAACAGAACACTACCCTTCGTAAACATCTCTGATAACTTGGAAAACATCACTCTAGAAGAATTAACAGAAGCATTAACCCAAAGCAAAACAGGAAAGGCACCAGGAGAAGACAATATAAACTTGGAACTTATCAAATATGCAGGACTTGAATTCTCACTCAGGTTACTTAACTTTTATAATATGATCTGAAAAGAAGGAAAATGCCCACAAGTTTGGACCAAAACAATAGCTATTCCCATCTACAAAAAAAGACACAAATCTTATTGTAACAATTATCGTAGAATCAGCTTACTCATACCTGTTATAAAGTATATGCAAAAATTTTTAGCATATAAACTTAAACGTATAGTAGACCCAAAATTAATAGAAGAACAAAATAGATTCAGAAAAGGCAGGTCTTGCATAGACTCTGCATTTACGTTAAAATTATTAATTGAAAAATACAGAGAAATGAACATAGAAACACACATAGCTTTTATAGATTACACCAAAGCATTTGATAAAATTATCAGAGAAAATTATGGGAAATCCTAGAAGAATATGAAATACCAAACCAACTCTTTAGAGCCTTATATAATATGTATATCAAGTTAATAAATATCTGGGAAGTACAATAATTCAACATCAAGCTGTAAACCAATAAATCAAGGAGTACGTCAGGGTTGCCCTCTCTCACCAATTTTATTTAATATGTACATAGATAAAATCATAAAAGAATGGAGGATAACTAATGAAGGAGGATTCAAGATAAACCGTAACACCAGATTAGCTACTCTTCTTTTTACTGATGACCAAATAATCCTTGGAAATAATGAAGATGAACTACAAAAATCATTATGGGGTCTAAATAATCTGATAAAAACATATGGTATGGAAATATCAACCAACAAAACAAAAGTCATGGTCTTCAAAGGTGCTAATCCAATAAGAAGCAAAATAGTAATAAACAACAAAATAATAGAGCAAGTAAATACATTCAAATATTTAGGTTGCACAATGTCATATGAAAATGAAGCTGATATAGAACCAAAGATTCAAACTTTTTAAAAGTAACAAGCATTATAAATAAAATTTCAATTATGTACAAAAACACACACGAATAAGAATCTACAATACAGTAGCTAAACCAACCTTACTTTATGGCAGTGAGATATGGGCAATAAAAAAAGCAGATGAAAGAAGAATTGAATCATCCGAAATGAAATTTCTGCGCAGAACTGCATCACAATAAAGAACAAAATGGAAAGCAGCGAAATCAGAAAAAAACTTGGAAATACAACCTCCCTAAATGAAACAGTTATTTGCTATAGAGAAAAATGGAAAGAACACATACTAAGAATGAATAGAAGCAGAATACCTATACAAATTCTAAATTACCCCAAAAGGTACTCGATGCAGAGGAAGACCCTTAAAAAGATGGAATTGAGTCCGGAATAGGCCGCTTGGCCTATAAACCTGGAAAGGAAGAAGAAGAAGAGTGTGCAATTCCAAGATTGGTCTTCAAAGGGAATGAAAACATTTCTTATAAGGACTGGCTTAAAGGGGCAAAGCAAGAATGCTTTCCATCGTCCCCGTTATCTGTAGAGGACAGTGTAGGGATAAGGTATTATTGAGCTATTAAAGCTCTGATCATGGCAGGAGGGTAACAGCAATAGCCGAGCCTCAGTTAGAACTTCATTGGCTACGGCATTGCCATCCATTACCTCCAAGGGTATTAGATTGAATGAATCAATCACCGACTATTTAAGTAAAGATGAAATCTCAAAAAATCGGACGACCTCTAAGCCACTCTATAGTGGGCTAAAGACCGTCCATATCTCAGCGTTGGTTCCACTCAATGACGAGCTCCCCAATCACTGAGCAGAACCGCTCAAATTCCGAAGAAAATCATTCACCGACAAAGCCCCTCAGCGGGCCGTGCCGGAGAACACTTTCTCCGGAGAGTGAAATTGCTCACTTAAGGCAAAAACCTTAAGAGAGCGAACTCAAAAACTCTCGAATCTCATCACCCTAGGGTGTAACAGCAACAGCCGAACCACAGTTATACCTCATTGGTACAGCATTGCCATCCACTACCCTCCAAGGGAGTCAATCACCGACTATGTAAGTAAAGGTGAAATCTCAAAAATACGGACGATCTCTAGGCCACTCCATAGTGGGCAAAAGACCGTCCTAATCTCAGCGTTGGTTCCACTCAGTGACGGGCTCCCCGACCACTGAACAGAACCACTCATATTCCGAGGAAAATAATCCACCGGCAAGCATCCCTCAGCGGGCCGGGCCGGAGGACACTTTCCCCGGAGACTCAAAGTTGGGGGGGGTGGGGGGGGGGGGGGGTGGGGGGGGGGGGGGGTGGGGGGGGGGGGGGGTGGGGGGGGGGGGGGGTGGGGGGGGGGGGGGGTGGGGGGGGGGGGGGGTGGGGGGGGGGGGGGGTGGGGGGGGGGGGGGGTGGGGGGGGGGGGGGGTGGGGGGGGGGGGGGGTGGGGGGGGGGGGGGGTGGGGGGGGGGGGGGGTGGGGGGGGGGGGGGGTGGGGGGGGGGGGGGGTGGGGGGGGGGGGGGGTGGGGGGGGGGGGGGGTGGGGGGGGGGGGGGGTGGGGGGGGGGGGGGGTGGGGGGGGGGGGGGGTGGGGGGGGGGGGGGGTGGGGGGGGGGGGGGGTGGGGGGGGGGGGGGGTGGGGGGGGGGGGGGGTGGGGGGGGGGGGGGGTGGGGGGGGGGGGGGGTGGGGGGGGGGGGGGGTGGGGGGGGGGGGGGGTGGGGGGGGGGGGGGGTGGGGGGGGGGGGGGGTGGGGGGGGGGGGGGGTGGGGGGGGGGATGTTAAAATACAACAACGACACTAATGGCAGTAGGCCTAGCGTATCGCCTTTGCGAAGTCAGTTGACTTACCTTGTATGGGAAATAAAATGTAAAATGCCTGTTTATTGCGGCAAGCAAATAACTGATATTACTAATGAATATAAGCATAAATCTCTGAAAACTTATCAGTCAAATACACAATTCACCATCAATAACACACGACACAAAACACTAACACGCGAGCCGCCATTTTTCCACTCCTAACACCCCGAATGAAAACTTTAATTAAACAAATTGATAACATATATAGAGATAAAAAAAAAGAAATATGGTGTATAAAAGAATTACTTAAATTTTGAATTTAGCCTAGTCAAAAATAATATTTTTCTTCAGAAATTTTATTAATTAAAGAAATACTATGTTATTTTTTATTAATTTTATAGAATAAAATACACTTCAGGATTAAGAAGGTAACTATCGCAAGTAAATAACATTTCCAGTACAAAAGAACATTTTGACATACTAGCTCGAATGATACGAATACGGCAGAGAAAGGCTAAACTAATATCAGTGACAGAAAAAAAAAATAACATAAATGAATTATTATTTGCATAATTTTCTTAGTGATTAATACTTCTTCAGATTAAGTGGAGATTTAATTTTGTAAATCATTTCACTGTTTAAGGATTATTTAATTTAAGGATAGAGTAATACCTATTTAATATGCAGACTTAGCGTTAATTCGTGATGATCTTACTTTTCCATTAAAGTTTCTAGCTTTTGTATATGACAGAAACAAATGTAAACAAATATCGAGTTCCTTCTGCAGCTATTGACATTAAAAAGGAAAAAAAAAAGTCGTTGGCGGTAAATTTAGACTTTGAAGCGTTAGTGTCGCATCTGCCAGTTTGTGACATGTTTACTGCTTCCTTCAGGCAGCTGGCATTGTCGTTAAAGACAGGGATACAACATGACGGCAAAGTGTTTTGGACGAACTGTCATTTTGTAATAAACCGACATCACTTTGAACAGCTCTTATTTCTATTTCCCCCTTCGCATCTTTGCGTGGATCCACCCGACACCTGCCGTCTATAAAGCAAAACAGCGCTCCATCCAAAGAATTTTTATTTGAAGACCCATATTTATTTTCGTTATGACAGAACGGAAGATTAGGACGAATTTCATCTTTTCTCTCCAGCTAAGGTTACAGTAATCGGTTTATTTAACGCATTCCATATGATTTTGTGACTAATATGGAATCTTTGCTGCTATCGATCAGAAAGCGTATCGAAACAATGTCCTTCTCATGTTTCTGTTAAGGGTATTATAAAAGATACTAAAAATGAAATGAAAGAAATAAAAAAAACATGTATTTTTCCCTTCTGAGAGTGATAGCGTCTCCATTGGAAGAATAACAGACATGCGCAGTTTGAAAGATGACGCAGTTTGATATGAGCCCTACAACTGGAAAAGACCTGGGTTCGATTCTCCTTATGACTCGAGGAATCTTTATATGGAATTTTTCGACTGAAGGTGAGTTAGCCGATCTCATACAAGCAAACAAAGTTGATAGCAGATATGGATTGTAATGTTGATGGTGAATTGTGCAGTGTAGAGTGGTCTCCCATGATGAGTCTGGGACTCCATGAAGGTGTCATGTAACAGTAATAATAATAATAATAATAATAATAATAATAATATGGCATGTAGTGAAATTAAACTTGAAGTTCGGTTATTTTAATATTCTTCTCCATGCATAATCTCGAATATTTTTCAAAGAAGTAATTTTGGTTTATTAAATAAGAGTGGACATTTCCAAACGCATTTCCAATGGTGCATTGTCTTTTTATTTTCTAACTTGTTGATTTCATTCTTGATTTATCTGTGGTCGAATAAGAAAAAATAAAAAATAAAAGAGAGAGAGAGAAAGAAAGAAAGAAATGTACCTTGAGTCTAATATTTCGCTTGGGAAAACAGATGTTTTGTTTGTTTGTTTCGTGCTTGCTGGTGTCTTAGTACTAAACAAGATAGTGAGAGAATATGAGAGAAAGGAACAAAGAAGTACAGAGTAGTTTCGAATAAATCATGTACATCGTAGAAAATAAGAAATTAAATTAATAAGTTACATTCGACGGTTTGTTAGAAGCTTCAATTGGCATCATCAAGGCCCCAATCATTGTAAAGACTACGATTAATTATAATAGCACTGTTAAACAAAATTATTATTATTTGAAATGAAATTAATTCAGGTGATTCTGATATATTTTGAGGTATTGAATCCAGTTCAGATCCGCAGTTTTAAAAATTTCATATCACTTAAGGATTTCTTTTACATTCATCTCCGTTTTTCATAGACTTCGGAAATATTTTATCATTCACTGGTAAGTAATAATATTAACATTTGCAACACAACATTTTTAAAAACGTCTGAGCCTGACGCACATCAGATCAGCCCATACTGTAAGAAAAATTCAGTTTGTTCAGAGAGAAAGATTCCCATTTGCTTCAGGGTGAATATTTAATTTCTTTAATTTATTATAATAAAATAATAAATAAAAAATGTATTAATTAAAAACAAGGATGAATGATTGCATATTTTCATCACTTTGAGTATAAAAAAGGAGCCCAGCTGAAAAAAAAAGTGTTCTCATTGACATATCTTGCAAAGTTAATTTGATTCAGTAATAGAAGGCAAAGTCCCTGAAAAAAGAAGAAGAAAAAGAAGAAGAACCTTCAATCAGATGGATCATGTGTGTGTCTGGAATGACTGATCATCATACATCAGGACCCACTTGGTGAGGACTGGTGCGGCACATTACCAAGGAAGGAGTGACCATACGGCATCTGATAATATCCAGTGAGCTGATGCATGGATGAATGTTTAGGAAAAAGATCCACCAGTGACTTTTGGGATAACAATAATTTTTGGAGAGAACCAAATGATCATATCACGGAGTGTTACTTCTATTTAACTGAAGTAACTAAGTTTTAACTTAACCGATGTTTCTAAACTTCGAATGAGCAACCAACATTTTATATCGTGCCCAAATATAATCTTCTGCCACAAGACCTATGTCTCACGCTTTAATATTTCTTCACTCTCCACACCGCAGGATGTGAAGCCTTCGTATACTTTAATCAGTATCCCTCGGTTGGAAATATCTGGGTTCGAACCTGCCTTGGATGTGAAGATCTTTCATAATGGTCTTTTCAACTGAAGGTCAGTTAGTTGTTTCGTACGAAGTAGTCTGAGAAACTCCGATTTTTCATGCCACAAGACAGACAAACCAACTCGAAGAGCACAGGCATTAATTAGACATAATACACTAGTCCCATAGTCTTCGTTGCCTCATCCGTAATTCAAGCCAGTCCATCTGCAAAAATCGTCGTCAGATGAAACCAGCAATGAGGTTCTCAATAAACCTCAGGCAATTTAACAAAAGGAATCAAACGATCTTTGTCCGAAATTTGAATTTATCTATTTCTGAGCTAAACAGTTCAGATTGTTCTAAAGAACAATCTGAACTGTTTAGCTCGTATGTTCATCAACGAATTTTATTAGATCGGGCGAAGAAATTTCGCGTTTTAGAAATAGAAACAAAATCATAGATTCATATTTTGAGAAACAGAATAATAAAAAAAAAAAGTAATTTGTTAATGCCGTGATGTATTAGGATTTTCGAGAACTAGCGCCGTAAAAAAGGATTGAGATTTTAAACTCGTGAAGCTTTCAGATTCTTTCTCGATGCTGTATAGTTGACCAAAACTGGAACGAGACAGCCAAGCAGATGATCTCATCTTGAATGATATTTTGCAGCGAGATTTAATGAATCTGTTTAGAGTGACCAATACAAACAACGAATTTGGATTGTTTTATTACTAACAGCTAAAAATAAAAACACGGAAAGTATCTTGAATGCAATGCAAACAAATCATAATTTGTTATTTGCAGGAATTTATCCCTTAGGAATAAATATATTAATAACTGCCCTTTATAACTCGTGTTCACTTCACTGCTAATGCATTTAAACAGGTACTGTGCCAACTAATGCATTGATTACGCTCAGATAATAATAATAATTTCTTAACTAAAGGAACGGTTAAATCCTCCAGCAATTTAATATTTCTCGTGCTTCTCTTATCAGCCAATTATCGCGCTCCCAACAAACTTCCAAGTGTTCACAGTGCGTCATGATTCTTCTAGTTTAGCACCTTTCTACTTGAGACCGAACTCTTCTAATCCTCTTAAACCCCAAGATGCTCATCGAAGCTGAAATGTGGATTCCGAAGATTCATGCAGATGTTTAGATGAAATTATCTTTGGCTTACTTTCATAGGTGAACGATCGATAATTGTGGATCGCTTGATTCTGCGCATTAAACACTTTTATCAGACTTGACAAACATTAACACTTGTGCCTTGTTTACTAAACCCTTTCCTGCTGGCTCTCATTACTGTATGGTGAATTAATTATTGCATTTATAATTTGTGCAACAAGTTTTCAATAGGAAAATAGACGCAAATGTTTAATGTTGTTCCTTGGTGAAATGTAGTTTAATGTGATCTAATATCTGGTTGCCATAGAAACTAATTCCACTAGTTTAGTTTACTTATATTAGGAATCCCGTGGTAAAAGTCACTGCAACAAAATTAATGTGATAAATTAAGACAAGAATTTGTTAATTGGTATATGAAATATATTTTAATTTCGTATTTTATAGTCAAATTTCAAATAATTCTTTGACTTTAAGAATATTAAAACAAAATACACCAATTTATTTTATTTATAGGAAATAATGAAATCAAAGAAATTAAACAATAATACATATATACATATATATACATATATGGGGGGAGATATACATATATACATATATGGGGGGAGATATTCATATAGGGAGGAGATATTGATTATATATATATATATATATATATATATATATATATATATATATGGGGGGAGATATGGGGGAGATATTCATATATATATATATATGGGGGGAGATATGGGGGAGATATTCATATAGGGAGGAGATATATATATGGGGGGAGATATTGATTATATATATATATAATACATATATATATATATATATATATATATATATATATATATATATATATATATATATATATATATATATATATATATATATATATATATATATATATATATATATATATATATATATAAAATCAATATATATATATGGGGGGAGATATTGATTATATATATATAGAGAGAGAGGGGGAGATATATTGATTGATTATATATATTATATATATATATATACAGGGTGTTCGGGATAAATTTGACAGTTTCGTAAGGAAAAAGAAAATCTTCTTTGTATCTATTAAATTTAATGAATTGACAAAAAAACATTACAGGCAGAGTTAATTACAATACTATCAACAAGATTTACTCAAAATAACCACCATTAGCATCGATCACAGCTTCAATTCTGCTTCGGAACCTCGAACAAGCTGATGCTACAGTCTCCCTGGGAAGGGCCGCAAAAACTGTTTTAATTTTATCCATTAACTGGGCTTTTGTATTACTGGAAGTGCGATTGGTGTCTTTTTCAACTGCGCCCCATACAAAATAATCCATGGGGTTAAGGTCTGGGGAGTTTGGAGGCCAAACATTTGGACTGGTGAAGTCGTAGAAATTTTCAGACAACCATTTTTGACTTTTCCCAGAGGTGTGGCAAGGGGCCGAATCCTGCTGCCATACATACGACCTACCATTGGCTACCCTTGTTATCCAGGGCTTGACTACAGTTAGCAACTCCACGAACAAAGCCCGAATTCCAATGCCAGGGTTCTTCAACACCTGTTCCTGCAGATTTGCGAGGAATTCTGCTGTACGAACGCAATCAGATCGTCTGCTAGGGATCTTTCTTCTTGCTACATCCTCGTAGTCACCATTGCAAGTCTCTAGTTCATGCCTGATTGTTTTTACTGTATTCAGGGAGCATTGGGCAGCAGTCGTAATATCCTTATTTTGATGGCGGGCACGAATCATCATGATACAAGTTATTCTCTTCCATGATTCAGGTGGGTTCCAGCTATCCATCCTTTCTGACATCTTGTATATGAATGAAGAAGGGTCCAAACTTTTAAATGAAGAGAAGTGTGTGTTAATACATGTAACTTACGGAAAAATATAATTAATTATAAATATGTCAAATTTATCCCGAACACCCTGTATATATATAGAGAGAGAGAGAGTGGGGAGATATTGATTATATATATATATGTGGGGGAGATATTGATTATATATATATATATAGAGAGAGAGAGAGGGGGGGATATTGATTATATATAGAGAGGGGGAGATATTGATTAATCGACCGTGAGATGCGGTGATTAAGATTAATACCCTTGGAGGGTAATGGAATGCTGTAGCCACTGAGGCTCGGCTATTGCTATTACCCTCCTGCCATGATCAGAGCTTTAATAGCTCAATAACACCTTATCCCTACACTGTCCTCTACAGATAACGGGAAGATAAAAAGCATTCTTGCTTCGCCCCTTTAAGCCAGTCCTTATAAGGATAATTAATAGAGAGAACTGGAGCAGAAATACCCTTGGAGGGTAATGGATGGCAATGCTGTAGCCAATGAAGTTCTAACTGTGGCTCGGCTATTGCTGTTACCCTCCTGACATGATCAGAGCTTTAATTTAATAGCTCAATAACACCTTATCCCCTACACTTCCCTCTACATATATAGCTCAATAACACCCTATCCCTACACTGCCCTCTACAGATAACAATGGGGAAGATGAAATCCCTAAGTACCCTCTACAGATAACTGGGAAGATGAAAAGCATTCTTGCTTCGCCCCTTTAAGCCAGTCCTTATAAGGAGAACTGGAGAAAAGCATTTACATAGCAAAAAGTTATCTCCTGAAAGTCTCACACAACTAATAACCAGATTGAGCGACTCGATTTGTGCATGGTCTCCGAAAAGTAGACCCGTGCATACCAGCGGTGTGCTTGCCGCCTTGTCGAGCGAAAGCTTGGCTGTGGCGGCACTTTTCTCTGGCTGTGTGGAGCTGAGACTCCGATCTGTGATCGGGCAGAGCTCAGAGATTTATGAGATCCAGTTTTTGAGCTATTTGAGAGAGTGATCCTTTAGGTCACTCACGATTTTTGCAATTTGAGCAAATTATATTGCCTCTTTTCTTGATTATTATGAAGGTCCAAAAGCTGAGATTGTTTCCTGAACACTACAACATTCTGATTTTAACTTTAAATCTCTTTTGCCACGAATTTCCACAGTTGGGTACTGACAAGAACACTTCGTTTCATGACTTACTGAAGTTCCGAATATATCCTAACAGGAGGGATCTTGTTTAGAGAATTGCATATGGTCACCTTCCAATGACATCAAATGGAGGTACTTTAACATCGGCGATCCAATCTATGACATCTGTTACCGATTGGAAACTGACTGGCAGTTGTAGGATGTATGTAGAACATGCATTCTACAGTTGCTCTCTTGCTCTGCGTATTTGGAACAGATTATGTAATGTGTTGGACATTCCATTACTTACAACAGAATGAGTTTTTTTTTTTTCTTTTGCAGTAGCTCCCACCTGTCAACAATGAGAAGAGAATTTTGATTTTTATAATTAATGAATTAAAATACCATTTATGGATGGTTTGGAAGAAACACTGATTTTAAAACCAGCAATATGACATCCAAATGCTTTATAATATTGTATTGTGGTAATTTTATTGTTCAGTCAGACGTTTTTGTATTTAGAAAGAAGCATTCTAGGAGATGCCAGATTTTTTGGATAGGTTCTTCCATCCACATTGTGCAATATTCACCATGGGAAGATAAAATTATATATATTTTTATTATGAGAAGTTTTTTTAAATGGTTCCATCCTCTTAGTTCACTGTGGTCTTATGGTCAATTGTAGGGATGACTGGAGAGCAATCGCAGGGACAAGGCCAACTCAAGGCAGTTAACTCAGAAAAGGATAACCACCTCTGTATCAGTTATCTTTGAGTTTTAATTTCAGTTGGTCTTTTGGTTGTTCATCTGCATGAGACTGGCGGAAAAAAAAACGATAGCCTTTGAATACATGGTGATATAAAAGAGCTGAGGCCTTTTTTTCTATCTCTCATACTATCTATCCGTCGTTTCTTTCTCCTAATACTATCAGGCTCTTTTGCAATCCAATACTAACTTCTCTAGGCCTAGAATGAACGCTCCTTTACTTTTTCTTGATTAGGTGGAACTCAACCTCTTCCTGCTAAGGGAGATTATAAAGCTTTCCAAGAATAAACAGTACCCCTTGGCAGTGCTCAGCACACACTTAGAAAAAGCGTTTGACCGAATCCGACATGAATTTTTCCTCTTCCTTTTATATTTCGCAGGATTTGGCGAAAGGTTATGGCGGTCTGATAGTAAACCAGTTTGATAGTAAACGGCTACATTTCAGATCCTACCCCCCCTTTGCTAGGGGGGGGAGATAGGATCTGATGTGTTCGTCAGAGTTGTCTACTACTTTTCTTTCTAGTATTAGAACCGTTTCTGGGATAGGATGCCCTATGGTTCTAAATGCTCCATGGTTTATCAGAAATTCACAGATTCATCGAGAAACCGGCATCCCATACATCTTCTTTCTTCTTCGTGATCTCGCAGAAAAATTCTTCGTCAAGTCAAATTCACATTCAAACCCGCTAATCGCACAAGCTGTCAATTACAATGAAAAAACAAGTACTACAAATACAAAAGACCGAAGGCTGTTCTACTCCCAACTGATCATAGCTAACACAACTGCCCGCAGAGGACGAGCTTAATTGTTCACAAAACTCCCTTTCCCAAATAACTCCCATTACAGACAAAGGGGAATATGAAAAGTACTAGTGCTTCACCAATCCTGACAGTAGCGTTATACGTTATAATGCAATAAGTATTCCGTGTGGCGGCCGGGATAAGAACAGCACCGCTGTAGCCCATGCATGTCGTAAGAGACGACTAAAATGGGACGCAGAGTTTCGAGAGTTTCGCTCTCTTAGGTTTCTTCCGGAATTTTGCTCCCGGTGAGGGGGGGGGGCTAGATTTCGGAGGGTTTGCACTGAGAGAGCA
Organism: Typopeltis vanoorti; assembly: GCF_054136105.1. Taxonomy (NCBI): domain Eukaryota; kingdom Metazoa; phylum Arthropoda; class Arachnida; order Uropygi; family Thelyphonidae; genus Typopeltis; species Typopeltis vanoorti. Next base: position 118,639,804 of record NC_143550.1, on the reverse strand, counting down.
TTTTGAGTCTATGGGGAGGGTGCTCTCCGGCGTGGCCCGTGAGGGGCCTTGTCGGTGGATGCTTTTCTCTGGAATATGAGCGGTTCTGCTCAGTGGTGGGGGAGCCCGTCACTGAGTGGAACCAACGCTGAGTTGGACGGTCTTTCGGCCACTCGTAGGGAGTGGTGCAGGGGATCGCCTTAATTTTTAGAGAGGGCCTTACTTACATACCAGCCCATACATGTCGTACGAGGCGACTAAAATGGGTACCCAGGGAGGGTAATGGATGGCATTGCTGTCGCTAACGAAGTTCTAACTGAGGCTCGGCTATTGCTGTTATCCTCCTGCCATGACCAGAGCTTATAGCACTATATCACCCTATCGATACATTTTCTTCTACAGATAACGGGGAATATGAAAAGCATTCTTGCTTCCCCCATCTAGCAAAAAAAAAAAAAAAAAAAGAAAGAAAGAAAGAAATGCAATCAATAAGTATTTATCTATGGTTAGTATTCTGAATTCCGAATTTGTGCCTTGAGTTGGCTAAGTTGCGGTGAAGCGCCTGTCAGAGCTGAATGAGAGCATCATAGAATGTGAAAGATCGTTGTGCTGTATTTGTTTTCACGGGGACGTAACCTTAATAGTGGAAAGGAGTCAGGTAATCAAACGTTTAATATTCCTTAAAATGACTTCCAACGCCTCTAGTTGGCCGAACTGTTATATTATGATAGTTCAGTGGTTATGTGCATTATGACTGTCGTATATTAAATGGATATGCGATTGCTGATATTCAAAGTACAATATGTTTGCAACGTGTGTTAAGATAGATCTTACTGTTTGTGTTTAAGAATTTTTTTGTTTTGTTTTGTGTAAATGGAACCTTTTATTGATATGAATACCATACTTTTGAAAACAAAACGGGCAACATTTAAGTGGACACTGCGAAGCTCTATTTCCCGAACGAAATAAATGAGACTCATTTAATCTACCCCCCCCCCCCTCTTAGATGCTAAATTAAATATAAAACCTCAACTCCCCATTCTACCCCACTCTTTCCTATTATAAGCTAAGCAGATTAGGATTTTTTTAAAAAACATTCTGTTGTTCTCTAATGAATCAATATCATATAAGACCTTGCCGTTAAAAACAAAATCCGAAGAAATTTTATCTCCCATATTCGCTAAAGAGTAACCCTGATGCTGCACACGATTTAATGATTACAGACATAGCTCCAGACGTCTATAAGGGGGGCCTACTTCATTCCGGATAAATGCTAAGAGAGCAATAACGAACTAGAGGAATGCACTAAAAAAAAGAAATTTGATTCCAACCATCCCGTAATAAAAGTGTTTATGTTACAACATAAAACGCACTTAATGCTCTACCTCAATGCCGTGCTAATACCCCCATCTTGAACAGCTCTGAATCTACAGTAGAAGGAATACTTTACCAGAGTTTTTTTTTCTTTCCTTTTTTTTTTTTTTTTTCCTTCTTGAGTCACATTACCTTTTAACATTATTTTCTCTTAGTTCAAAGAACTCTAACAGCGAATAAAAAAAAAAAAAAAAAAGAGAGAGAGGAAAAAAAAACCTATTACAGTTCGCCTTGTTCGCTTCTGTCGCCTACAACGGCCCTGGAAATGCACTATGTCTTAGAGTTAATAACAACGCCCGCCCCCTTCTTGAAAGTAAAGTGGGCTCAAATAGAAACAAGCAAATCGCGATCAAATCCGTTTTTGTAGCATTAAAGAAAGACAGCAGTAATTTATATATAACTGAACGAGACTTTTCGTTGTCATGGAGACGTCCATTGTTCGAAATATAGTAAAAATACTTTTGTCTAACTGCTGTTCAAATGTGAAAGAGAGTTTTTGTTGTCGTTTAGATTGTAATTTTTTGTTAACTTTTACAAGTTAAGCAATAAAACGAAGAATTTTAAAGACTTCCATGTTTTTTGTTTACTCTACTAAAGAAAGAAGGATAAATGCCCATACCATGCCAAATGTCAGTGTTTCCTACAGTACTAATTAGCATTCTTTTTTGCGAATTATATATCATTTTTATTCAAGAACTGCATATATATTTTTATGATGCTTGTTTAGTAGGAAATGAATTTGATTTTTTTAACATATTATTTATTTATTATTATTATTATTTGACTCGAGAACAGATCAGCAAAGGTTTTCTAATTATTTTCATATGTTGTGGTGCCACCAGATGGCACCACAACAATACTAGCAATTACAATGCTCTTAATAATATATTCAAAGTTTTATACTGATATATTGGAAGCTGATAATTCATGTACCTCAGTGGGAAATAGCTATGTGTTTAAGAAACCGATGAGGAATGCGATCAACGAAAATTAGTCACATTGCATTTTGTGAAAACTTTGAAAATTTAATAGCACAATTCGATTAAAACTCATTTGCAATTCACTGCACAGCAACTGTATACATTTATCTTGGTACCGTTATTAAAATGTTTGCCAAAGTAATTTCTCCCCTTTTCGTACCCCCTCCTCTTTTGAGACACAGAACACCGACGAGTTTCCTTTTCTCCATTACGTGATGGGAATATTAAGATAGAAAGAAGGTTGCGTTGATGAAAAGGCGTACGTTGGAATGCGTGCGTGGATTAGGTTACAAGTTTTGTTTTCTACACAGCGTTCGTGTGAATTTAAGAGAAAACAATCAGTGTGACGTCACTCTTCTCCTTTGTGGTGTTCGCTGAAAGCAGCTGATTCAAGCCGGAAGAAGATGATGATGATTGAAGAAGATACTCTTTCTTCGGAATGAGAATGATAATCAGAATGAACAAAATAAAGATCACAAAAGGCCCATTTTGAAAGATAAACATCTAAAACTCATAGAATCGAAATTATAATATCGCTTATAATTTCAACAATTGGTATGAGATTACCCATCCATTTGGAGTTTTTTTTAAGTAATTTATCTTAGGCCACATGTTTTTGGAACCCAGCCTATTGTTGCTATAGAAACATGGAAGCTTGACGTCATTTGGTCTTAGTAAATAAAACAAATTGTTTTATTACAATACAGAGAGTTAATTACACCTGTTATTTTTAAATATTTTGCAAAACGTAAAAATTGCAAAATATTTTTAAAATAACAGGCGTAATTAACTCTATATTTAAATCAAACCTAGTTCAAAAACAAATCAGACTAAAAGTATACAATACATTAGCCCTGCCAGTCTTAATATATGGAAGCGAAATCTAAACGAAAATAATTTGACAACTAAGACCTTAACGAAATACAGAATTTCTCTTCTAAATTTTTTCTTTCTAAATGAAAACACATACGACCAAGAGTCATAATTGGCTGGCTTCAAAGGCGCCTAAGCCTTTGAGTTATTCTGAAAATAACTACCACAACACAAGATGTAGTTACATGCACAGAATAATAACATTCAATATTTAAAGTCATCTTTTGAATGAATATAACTAATTAAAATGAAATTATTTCAAAATTTAGAGAAACCATTTATCGATCTTTCTTTTCTGCGTAATTATTGTCAGTCATCTCAACAGTACGTTACGACTTATTCGTTAGCAAAAGTCAAAGGTAGTCGATGTACAGGGAAATACTGCGCAGTCGAATATATCCTCTTCTATTCAAAAATATACACATGCGCACAACTTTTAAAAATATTTTTATTCATGTTTCTATTATCTGTTATCGTCATACTGTTTTTCCTGTAATTAATATCGTGAAACGCAAATTTGGTTGCTTAAAAATAGAATGACACACAGATATCAACCAACATGTATCACTTCCAGGACTGTGATTTAATCCGAAAGGAAACATTTTTGATGAAAAAAGGAAATTACAATGATACTTAATTTCAGAGGTTCTGGATTTTTTTTTTTGCACACTAAAGCTACTTTTGTTTCTAGCAGTCAAATTATGGAACCATTGAAACATAGCAGTAAAATTTCATTTACAGGTAAAACGGAGCTTATAATATATTTCTACCCAAGGTATGGTTTATTATTACTGAATGTTTTCATACTGATGTATGAAAACTGAATATATATAAATATACGGTGCCTTTTTGAACAGTAATGGCCTACCTACTGACACCTTTATAAACACGTGACATACGAATCGATATCATTTGAAGTTTCAACTTTTCCTGTTAGCAAAGAATGTATTCCTTGACTAATGTCATAAGCAGTGGCGGCTCGTGGCTTGAAATCGTGGGGAGTGCTGCAACTTTCGAAATATACATACACACTGTAAGTACGGCGTATACTTGTTTGGATAAAATATCAAAATTATGGTAAAAATTTAAAAAATAATAATAAACATGAAAATATATTGTTTATTATCGATAGATCATACAGTTTGGTATAATTCAAAATTACTTAAAAATAAAATCCATTATCATAATCCCAATAATGTTCTAAAATAAAAAGTATAACAAATGTTATGTCTTTAATTAATTGTAATGTCCAAATATTTAAAGAGACGCCGTAAACACGATAAGCACTACGAACACTACTACTGGCGCAAACTGCATATAAACAACAGTGGAACTACGCGACGGACAGTGCCGCATTACGCTAATCGCTTGCATCTCACTATGATGTGCATATTCTTGCGCGCGTAGCAATATGATACTGTGGTAAACACAGTGCTGCTAGCGTCCTTTGCCTTCTTAAGTGCTATAAGATGGATTTTTATTATTTTTTTTATACAAAATAAGAGAATTGTATAGGATTATTGATGATAAAATTATATATTACAAGCAAATATAAATAAATTAATAAATATATTTATATATCGAGAAAAATTGGGGGTGCTGCAGTTCCCCTGGTCATAAGTAACATTATAAAACGAATTTCTTTGTTTGTTTATTTCGGATTTATGGCCGAAGCAACTAAGGATATGAAGACATTATATTATGACTTTAATACAATGGCATTGCATTATGCTTGTAAACTGCGTGTGTTCTTCTGGCCAGTTTGACTGTTTCGATGAAAAAAAAAATCCGAGTTTCAGGAAGAAAACCTCTCCACTTCCTCACGAGACCAACTAACTCACCTTCAGTTGAAAAGTCCTGATCAAGGTTCTTTACGTTCTAGATGGAATTCGAACCAAGGTTTTTTTTTTTTTTTCAACTAAAGGACATCGTTCGATACCGAACTATGCTACGCAATTTTTTAAAATGAGTTTTGAATTTGTAAGAAAGTCTTTATATTTCATTAGGGTGATCTAACTATTTAGAAGTGTAAAATATTTACTGAAAACTAACGCAGCAAAAAAGAAACCGAAGGTTCTCACAAGGATGGCATTATATAATACGAACTGCATAGTAGATTAGGGTTCCCTAGGCCTTTACGTATCTGAAACAATTAGTAAGACGTGAAAATACTATCCTTTGAGATCAGCTTTTAAGAGTTTTTTTTTTTTTTCTTTTTTAATGTGAACCGTAAAATGAAAGATTGTAAACCTGCTGCACATCAGTACTGCTAAGGGTTAGATAATCCCGAAATCCTATTTTAAAGACCACACACTAAACCTTTTCGGATCTTCAGTAAATATGGTAGTGGTGGTCTCACACTCGCGATAATCATCATCTTTCACCTAATGACATCCCACAACCGTCTTGCAGAAGAGATAACTCGTCACGTGACCAACACCGTCACTTTAAAAACTCCAGTTTATTAGCGCAATCTTTTTGCCTTCTTCATAAGAGATGAGAATATTTTACCCTTTCTTAGAACGCTTCTTAAGCGTCAAAGCTTTTTTTTTTTTTACGTTTATTTCACAATACCTAATACGAAAACTATAATAATAAAGACAGATCTTTTTCTTTAGAATACAGAAAATATTTTGAAAAAAGAAAATTCCGTGAAATAATTAACATTCTCCCAAGAAGTCATTTTGATTTAACTCCTTAATTCAACTAATAATGTGGGTTTCCTTCGTTGGCACTCCCATCTGACGAAGACGCAAGACAACAGTTGATTCAAGGCAATCATTCATAATTATCGAACCAATCGATCTTCTCCAAACAAGCAAACTCATCAGACTTTTAATGTTTTTCTGTGATTTCCAATTAGTCCTCTGTGTTGTCTGTCGTCCCCATCCCATTCTCAACATATCGATTTATTTATTCTTTGTGTTCTTGTTAAATGCTTTTTCCCCTCCATGAAAAGACTTTTTTTTTTTTCTACCCGGGACTTCTCATGGGTTTCTACTACAAGACGGAGTTATATCTCATTTACATATGCGGAAGAACCTTATAATTGGATGACTTCTGCCTTTGTTTTTTGTTTATTATCCAATAACGTCTAGTCTTGATTCCGATACAAAGAAGCTCTAACGACTGCCATCTATTTTATTTTAACTTTATTTTGTACGTAAATATTTTACAATTAACTACGATATATGGGCTGCGATAAATAATTCGACTCATTTTTTAACATTAAATTATTCTAAACTGGCGTCTGTATTGAATTATCTAAGAATTGGAGTCTTTTATTATTATTGTCTACACTTATCTTGTGGAGCTTCCAAAGCTGAATTGACATAGAAGAGTCCTTCCTCTGAGTAGAAAGAACCAGGTTCGAATCCTGTCTATGACGGGAGGAACCGGGCATAAATACCCTAATCGGAGACCTCTACTCCGTCCTAAGCGGCAAATGGTTGAAGAAAAATACGTTATCTTGTAGAACTGTTGAAAGGATTATACGACACTGCATCGCTTCGAATTAAAAACAGTCCCAGGTTTGATTCTTGTCGCTTTCATTAGGTGCATTTTCTTTTGGAATATTTTTCAATTGAAGGTATGCTAGGCAGTCTCATATAGAGTTAGCAGGTTTTTGATTCCAGCAAAGCAAACAACCCTCAAACATATATAAACAGTTTGTTTTGTTTTTATGCAGTTAATAGAGATAATGTAATGTTTACATAACCTTAATTGCTTTAGTCAATTAAAAAAAAGGTGCACCATTAAACGGTATCCGATCAATGTCAACATTGGTCGGATACTGTTTAACTCAGACCTACTCTCGTAGGTTTAACTTTCGTAGGTTTAACTCAGACCTACGAGAATACATACTGATATATGAGTTCTGGTGCTAGAAGTAATGTTATAGATCGTTAACATTTAAAAAAATAAAATAAAATAAAAAAATCTTTGGCAATGTAAATACTAGAGCAGTGTTTCTCAAACTTCAGATATCCGTGTATCCCTTCCTAAATTTTCATTATTATCAAGTACCCCCTTATCAAAATAATAATAATAAATAAATAAAATAAAAAGTATATTTCGTTGTAAATGTCTATTTTATTTGAATTTAGATGTGCATGTAACAAAAAATAAGCTTTATTTTTAATAGAAAAAAATTGATTCATTTAACTATTTATTTATCAGTAGCTGTTCGCGTTGTTGCAGGCTCGCAGAGTACGTACACATACGAAGCTGAACGAAGAATCACGAGTGATCGATTACGAATTTGCAAACTTTCAAATGAAGCAGTTATCACAATTTGAGTTGGAGAATTCATATATAATATATAATTTATCGATAAATATATACGTTTAAAATATTTTTCCCCCTTCTTAATAATGATTCCATGCGTTAATGATGCATAGCCGAAAATTGCCATTTATCCCCTGAAGACCTTTCACGTACCCCCGGAGGTACGTGTACCACACTTTGAGAAACACTGTACTAGATCATAAACATTTTAGTGAAGAATTTTTAAATGTTAGAATTTTTTTCATTTTTCATTGTACATACACTGCTTGAAAAAAAGTCAACTGACACCATGCCAGGAGGAAAAAACAGCCATGGCGTCCATCTTAATAAGATGTAGGACCTCCTTTCGCTGCGATGACTGCAGCAAACCTATGGGATATGCTTTCTACAAGCGTACAATAGCGATCAATGGGAATTTTGAGACCATTATTCCGGTAGCATGTAATGAGATCCTGGCCTGTTGTGGGGCGGACGTCCCTTGGCGATCCAGATGTTCTGTACGGTTGAGATCAAGGCTCCGTGGCGGTCAGTCAGTTGTAGTGACGTTCATGTCTACAAACCACGCAGTTACATCAGCAGCAATATGTGGCACCCTATCACAGTGCCTCTTTCAAAAATGGCTGCGAGAAGGGAATCGCAGCCATTTCAAAATTGGAAATATCGCAGCCAATATATATATATATATATATATATATATATATTCTTTTATTTATTTATTTTATATATTTATTCTTTCCCCCCTCAATACAGTATAAAATTATTGTGTTGCAGTGACGAATTCTCCATGCTTGCTATGCTTGTTGCGCAAGCTCATTACTTGAGAAAGAAGTAATATTTATTTGTTAATAAATGCATGCATTTATAAGCATTCCGTTTAGGCTTTTATTTTTGTAGACAGAAGACGTCTTAAGCTTGCGCGGCAATAATTAAGCTTTGCGTTGTGTATCGAAGGCCGATGCTTGCTCGTCTAGTCAAAGTTACCTTGGCTTGCTCGGTTGTGGGAGCTTCCGGGTCCTCGCAGCAGGACTGTGATTTCGTGCGCGCGTGAAATGATTAAATGTACATAAATTTCTAAATATATAGTTCTAAATGGTTAGTAATTCATTATTCCGCTAATCAAACTTCAATCACACCTCTCACTTCCGCAATGATAACAAGAGCAAGTGTGAATTTGAAGACCAGCATTCGCCCCTGTTGTGCCGTAGTTAATAATTACTGTTATATTTCATCAGATACTTAAAGGATTTTACATTTTCATTATAATAACAGTATATTGCATGTAATCACTTGTTGTATATCATAACAATTATTATTATCTTCATGTATATGAGAGGTATTGTAGAATACTTAGAGAATATTATATATATATACTTTTAATAACTGTGTGATACTTCTTTCTGTTATTTCGCAATAATTCAGATTTTTTTAATACATTTATGCAAACAGAAATCTCTATTTAGAGATACATTATTTTAATTACTTATTTCAAAACTGAATAACTGCTTTTAATTCTATTTTTAACTATCTTGTAATTGAAAAAAAATAAAAAAATTATGGCTAACAATTCTTAATTTGCATCCGCTAGAGGACACTACAAGTACTGACAATAATGCGATGAGAGATATTCTGTAATTGAAAAAATATGGCTAACAATTCGCATCCACTAGAGGACGCTTCAGGTGCTGACAATAATGTGATAAGAGCCATAACTGAAAACTCACAAACAGAATATTTTGAGTATCTGTCTTATGACGCATTACGAAGTCCAATTCTTAGCTGGTGCATCAATGTGGTTACATATGCTTATCGTGTCGGCCACTACTTTTTTTGTTATCAACTAAGTTTTTTTCTTCCCTTTTTTTTTTCTTGACCTCTTTGTGTCGGATTTGCCGCATGATTGATACAGGGATCCATCGACGAAAAAAAACCCTTTCTCTCCATTGATCGGCTTTGTTCGATATTCAGTGAGAGGTTTGCTGTTGGGAATCTTGTAGAGAAACGCAAATATGTTTTTCTTTCTACAACTCCAGGTGGACTGCTTCCACTGTGAGTTATTTCGATATTACAACCAAAAAGAAAGAAAAAAAATCGTCAGAATTATTTACACACTTCGATATTTTATACTTGTTCAGGTGGGAGTAAACGTCCAGCTGTAGCCCTCTACGCAGGGCTAACTAGAAATCAATACAGCCATGATTAGGAATCGATGGTTTGCTTGAATCTGACGTTGTCTACTCGCTCAATGGCTTCTGAGTCTCATGTCTCGAATCCCCTCCCACATCCTCCCGTAACATACTTCTAAATAAGAAAATCTTACCCCACGTTTATAGCCGTCATCCCTATACTTACTCCCTCTCTCTTTCTCTCATCTGCTTCTTTCTTTCTAATTCGTTATTTATTTCATGTTTCCAACTCTTATCTCAAGCTTTTTTTTTCCCGTTACTTATCTTGCTTTTCCGTTGTTCTATATAGTGAATCTACCAATCTCTTGCGGACATTTTAAGGATAGAGAGAGAGAGAGAGAGAGAGAGAGAGAGAGAGAGTTAAAAGCTGGCTATTCTATCAGCATCATCGATACATTGAAAACATATCTTTTTACTCTTCAGCCAATACTGGAACAAAAAAGGTTTTCATTTTGTTATTTGCAAGAAAACAGGGTCACAATCCGTCTTCCATTCCGATAACAACATCTTCTGAAGTTCGCCAGAAAAAAAAAAAAAAAAAACATTTCTGAGATATTGATAAAACGTTTCTATATTATTTATTTTGAATTTATGAAAATATATAATTAAACCCTCTCTCCATTTGCACGTGCTCAGAGTCTTTAACAAAGTCAACTGGTATTTTTAATTGTTATAAAATAATGAATTTTATATAAAACTGATTATTTTATAATAATTAAAATACTTGGTATCAGTCGCTGGACTGGCATGTTTTTCTTTGTGTTTCTTGTAATTTTAGAAGCTCTGAAACACACATATTGGGTTTTTACCATGAATAAAAAAGATAATCAGATATACTTTGGATATTGTGTCGCTTATTTGCTATAATCACCAGTTCACAACACAAGTTCCCTTTCATCTGGAACTTCTTCGTAGCATTCAAAAAAAAAACAAGTATACACTGGTTGGAAAAACATACATACACTAGTTTAAATCTCATCAGGAACAAACAAAAAAATTTAAGCTTAGTTACCTAGTCTGAGACAGAAAAATTAAGCTGTATGGATTAGCAAAAAAACAGTTTGCAGATATAATACACTTACTTAGATGTCTTTATCTTCAGTAAAGCCAGCCTTAATCCTTTTATTAATGCCACTTATGACATAATATTCCTTTTTTTTTTTTTTTACTTGACATACATAAAAACAAGGAAGACGTGCCGTCTATTACATCTAATAAAGGCCGACTGAGGAATGAATAGAACGTCACAGGAAGTCTCGTTCATTATCCACAAATAATTTATAAATTTAATTATATGAACAACTGAGGGTGAAGTCGAAAAAATTCAGCTTGAATCTCTTTGGTGACTCGAAGAACTTTTCTTGCTATTTTCAAGTTAGTCTAACTCAGAGAGAGAGATGGTTTCCTCTTCTCATCCCCAGAAACTTGGATATTTCCACATGCCAACAGTCCTCCCAATCTGGGAACACATGAAAGAATTAACACATATGCCTATTCATCACATCAACTCCAAACGGAATTCCATGTTTACAATCTCACTGCTTATTAGGTCTAATGATATGTTAAGACCAAGTAAGCTTCCTATAATCCAGTTTGGATAATGAAATGGGAGGTTACTATTACCTATACAATATGCCGTTATGCCTGTCCATACGTGTGTTCTCTAGATGTTTTTTAGGGACGAAAATCTCTTCGTCCTCTGTATGAAATCGGCTGATTCATCTTCAGTGAAATGAAGATAGGAGAGTCTTCCTCGCGCTGGGAATGATCTCTGTTCAAAGACCTCCAGAACCCTGTGTGTGTGTGTGTGTGTGTGTGTGTGTGTGTGTGTGTGTGTGTGTGTGTGTGTGTGTGTGTGTGTGTGTGTGTGTGTGTGTGTGTGTGTGTGTGTGTGTGTGTTTAAAGTGCCTTTGATAATGATGTCGAAACGTTGGCATGTAAATATTTAGTTTAGTTAATAAATTACAGTACGTATTATTCCACTTTCAGGTAGTTTTTTTATTGCAGAAACTAGTGATTCAACATGAATCATCAGTCTGGGACGAAGGACGAACCTTTATAAGGATATTTCAACTGAAGATGGGTTAGCCGGTTTCATACTAGAATAGGCATACTCAAAACAGACAACCAGACTGAAGAACAACACACTCAGTTTAGCCACATCACACCTCAGCTTCATAACCGTGGTTGATTCGGTCGTAATTCAAAAGAATGCAACTTAACAACAATTTTAGATAGGATTAGGACCTTTTTTTAAATAAATAAAAAAACAATGAAAATAATAGCGGAATTCTATTTTGCAACAACAAATAATCTTTATTATATATTTAATAATGGACGCGCGTCTCTTAAAGTTCTTTAAACTATTAGTACAGTAGCTTACCAACATTTTAAAAGGACATTATTAGTTAATCCATTTCGCCATTCACATTTATCCCAAGTGACCTCAGAATTTTCAGGGTGCTAACTGAAAATAAAAATATTTCCGCCAACCTAACGATCCTCTGTCCTTATCAAACTATCACCTCATGTTCAGTCTATCCGCCGGTACGAAGGAATAAATAGACCAGCGATTACACTGGAGAAATTATAAATCACGCATTTAAGTAGCCAGGTTGGTCCATTTTAAAATAATTTCGCAGTTATTGTTACATTCATTAGAGGCGTTTGCGACTTTGTCCTTTGACCTGCGAAGAGGCATTTAGTCATCGTTTTCCTTCCAGTTGTGCTCTCACCGCGTAACCCAATGCGGTAAGCTTCGTGTCACTTTCTGTATCATCTGACATTCATCAAACTCTCCGGAACGCACCTTAATTACGGGCATATCGTAACACCGAAAACTAATTTTCCGCACTTGTTGTGTAGATTCCAAAACGGCTTGCTCTGCGTGCCGTTTAAAAGCGGTAGGCAACTATGTCCCTCGACGCTATTACGAACATCTCCAATAACGACTGCATTTAAAGGCAAGGAGAAAGTTGCCAGAAAAGTTGCATCTTTAATCAACTTTCATTCTGTTACCACGCAAATGACACGAAATTGGATTTCTTGAGCTCGCATCAAAAGGATTCTCGAACCCCCCCATCTTCTTATCCCCTTTCCTAGCGCTAATTACTTTCTTCTGTGAATCACTGATGCAACTAAAGCCAAATATTTAAATAATTGAAGGGAAAACTAGCATTTCGAACAGGAAAAGCATCAACAACCTTGTTGCTGATGCTTTTTCTTGTTAATGAACTTGTTCTTACAAGTTCTTTAAACTAACATTAATTTTTGCGTTAATTTTTATTTATTTCGTGAACAAAAAAAAATTGTAAGCAGATCAAAGGTAAATAAAATGCGATTCTTTTAGGAATGCCAGAAATCAGGGATTAAGATGAGAGCTCCACTTTAGTAATTAAAGCGAATTTCACTAAGAGCTTCAATCACTAAATAATTTAGAGCGACATGAAGAAAGTGCACTGGTGTTAAAAAGTTAAGTGTAAAATATAAAACAACTGGAGGGGGGAGACATAAGAAAGGTAGAGTGAGTAAATATCTTTCAAGTTAATTATAATTCGTAATGAATTTCTTTGAATAATGCCGCATTTAGTTCTTTTTTGAAAGCAATTTCAGTAACAGAGAGCCGCCAGGTTATAATGATGTAAGTACACTACAATAGCACTTATTTAAAATGCTACGAAATTTTTTTTTTTGATTTTTTTCTAATAATTAATTAATGCCTAATTAATTCTAGGCCCTAATGAATTGCTAATTAGTGTACTCAATACATTACGAGATCCTTCAGAACTCGACGATGATCTTTGGTTCAGAAGATCTGGGTTCGAATCTCGTCTAGAATGCGAAGAATCTTTTTTTCAGGACTTTTTAAATTAGGAGTTTAATAACTAATGAAACTTTATTATAATTGAAAAAATACTATTCAGACATACTTGAATATTTTGGAAGGTAAGAATGACACAATATTTCATTAGCATTCTTTCAAATAAAATAAATTTTAATGACTCGATAAACTACTAGTTTTACTCTACAGGTTGACAGGGGACGCTCCATTATCATAAAATCCACGTTACGTTCACTTAATTATCTGATATCAGCAAGCAGCATAAAGCTTTTAGGAAATCTTAAATATCGATTTTTGTTGTTTGCACATGAACAATATAGATGCGGGAGTTTCCGGATAGGTAATCGACCAGGCCCTTTGATTTAAGTCTCAGCTCTCGCAGGATCACTAGAAAGTGAGGAAAATAGTTCAGTTACATAAATGAGTGTCCAAGACAAAGTTAGCAAAGTAACAAACCAATCAACATCGATTTTGATTATCCAGAGTGATTATTAAGATATTGAAAAAGTTGGTTAAAGGCAGAATTCAGAAACGGGCACATAGGAATGTATTCTATGGAGACATTACAGCTTTTATAAAGTATAGATATTGCCTCAGAAATGTTTACGCACCTTCTATAGTTAAAGTGACGAGTTGTGTAAAAGAAATGGTCACACCGCTATAATGCTGATATGGATAAGGTGGCTGATGGATACATATCAAAGAATAGTGTATGGTAGAATCAAATTCAAGAGAAGGCAGGTAACCGGTAGTCTCTCAAATGGCACTAATAATATTACAAATGATTTGCATATCCAGTGATACAAAACTGGGGAGGCAATCATTAAAAAAAATAGGTGACAGATCTACCACGATAGTTTAAATACACTGACAGTACGGGCGAAAGATAACAGTTACAATTATGCTCTTGCAAAGTATAAGGTTATGGATTTTGGGATCAAAAGATTACGAGTGGTGTATTACACTGATGATATAGACTTCGCGAAATTAAGTAAGCCCAGGATATGAGGAGTGATGATTGGCAGTGTTGCACATTATGTGCTATTTTCACTAATTTTTGAATAATGAATTACAAATGATTAAGACCTACTTCTTCATTTGTTTTTCCATTAAATAAAACAATTTTCACCGTACTATTTTATTACTAAACTGATCTTTTATTTAATGTAGAAACGTTTTCTTGAGACAGTTAAGACATTGATAATAAAGAAGAGAGGTGCTTCGGTGTGTGGAGTAGGTTATTGCTATTTCATTGTACTGAACCATATGATGTTCCATATTTAGTATACTGGCGTTGATTACACCGTTTATTCAAAGAGAGAACTTGTGTTGTCAAATTGCCCTTTTAAAATACTTCAGAACTTGACCATATTTACAAACAACAGGGTACAGATTGGATGGAAATTATGCGGGTTGCCTTTGGTTATTGGCTTCACTTTTGAACTTATGTCTTCCAATATATTATGAGCTGAGGAGGTTTTAATTGTGATTTTACATCTTCCTCGTTGTGGAAAATTCAAAGTGCTTTCAGATGACAACCAAATGCTGCAAAAGATCCAAAAAAGGTGCAGAAATTATAGAAAAAATAGTGTTATCTAAAATGTTTCTGTGGTTAAGCAGTTCTATAGGACGTTTTCGGTATTGAGACCACATAAAACCCACCAAGTTTCGTGTGCGGTAAGACTTACATCATCATGGGTCGTGGTACATAAAAGTATGCGTTTACTCCGCGAGTACAACATAAAAGTGTCTTTTTCACCTTTAGAAAAAATCTCAAGATTCCCACATCACTCCATAAGAAAAACCAGGCGTCTATGAGATTCATTGCTCTTGTGGCATTTGTTATGTAGGCCAGACGGGAAGGTCAGGAGAGATCAGCATATCTGAACATGTATAAGACATCAAAAAAAAAAAAAAACAGAAAAAAAAAGAAGACAGCATAAATCAGGTCTGGCATTACACACAACCACTACTGGCCATCAAATATCAATTAGTCAACTATTTATTAAGGACTGCATCACCTAAAATCAACTGTAGGCAACATCGTCGGCTTACGGAAATGTGAGCCAAAATGCACAGAACTTAGGAAACAAACACAAATAATTTAAAGGATATCGAGAGAGTAGAAGAGTACACTTACTTACATCACTAGGCGAACACTACTTAAAGTCTTGGTTTCTATGGAGGAGAAGCTGCACATAAGCCAAACCATCAGCCATGGCCTTAACAACGCAGACTGCACTGTTTGTGACCGATCCTCAGAGAGGAGAGTTGGAAGTCAGTGGTATGGAACAATACACCGGTTTCAGGGGATTTTTTCTTTTCTTTTTTTTATGTTGGGCCCATATACGAGAGGTTGGCTGATCAACCTATAGTGCGTTAGTACCGTATATGGATAGTTGATTAGGATGGGGATGGGCTAGCGTGGATGTACTGGCAGACCGATGACTGACTGCATGTGACGTCATACTGCACGTAGTGTTTAATATAGTCTGAAGAGCAAATGTGGAAAAAATTTATTCCATAGATACCCCATTATAACCTAACAATATAAATCAAATTGTATATATATTCAAGAAGTAAGATATGAAATACCGTTTTCTCATTTCTGCTATATCTTAATATTTTTTAATAAACTGCTGGGATAAATTCTGTTCTAAGAAGATAGCCATTTTTCAAACAATACCTATCATACCTCTCATTAAACACATTCACTGATGAAGCAACAATCACCGCTGGCAAATCTATTCCAAACATTCATCACTCTCCAACCCAAAAATCTAGTCTTAACATCATTGATACCCACACTCTTTACGATATCCATGAGGATTCATTTTCTTTCACTTCCTGATACAAGTGCTGAAAAAGTATTCAGTGTCAATCCTATAAAACCCTATAATAACTTACAGGGTGTTCGGGATAAATTTGACAGTTTCGTAAGGAAAAAGAAAATCTTCTTTGTATCTATTAAATTTAATGAATTGACAAAAAAACATTACAGGCAGAGTTAATTACAATACTATCAACAAGATTTACTCAAAATAACCACCATTAGCATCGATCACAGCTTCAATCCTGCTTCGGAACCTCGAACAAGCTGATGCTACAGTCTCCCTGGGAAGGGCCGCAAAAACTGTTTTAATTTTATCCATTAACTGGGCTTTTGTATTACTGGAAGTGCGATTGGTGTCTTTTTCAACTGCGCCCCATACAAAATAATCCATGGGGTTAAGGTCTGGGGAGTTTGGAGGCCAAACATTTGGACTGGTGAAGTCGTAGAAATTTTCAGACAACCATTTTTGACTTTTCCCAGAGGTGTGGCAAGGGGCCGAATCCTGCTGCCATACATACGGCCTACCATTGGCTACCCTTGTTATCCAGGGCTTGACTACAGTTAGCAACTCCACGAACAAAGCCCGAATTCCAATGCCAGGGTTCTTCAACACCTGTTCCTGCAGATTTGCGAGGAATTCTGCTGTACGAACGCAATCAGATCGTCTGCTAGGGATCTTTCTTCTTGCTACATCCTCGTAGTCACCATTGCAAGTCTCTAGTTCATGCCTGATTGTTTTTACTGTATTCAGGGAGCATTGGACAGCAGTCGTAATATCCTTATTTTGATGGCGGGCACGAATCATCATGATACAAGTTATTCTCTTCCATGATTCAGATGGGTTCCAGCTATTCATCCTTTCTGACATCTTGTATATGAATGAAGAAGGGTCTAAACTTTTAAATGAAGAGAAGTGTGTGTTAATACATGTAACTTACGGAAAAATATAATTAATTATAAATATGTCAAATTTATCCCGAACACCCTGTATATGCTTCTGTCGTGTTTTTCCTCTTTTTTTTTGCTTATCAACTAGTTTTTGAAGCTTTCAGACTTTCAATCTGCTCTCATAAGGGAGCAGCATTTCCATAGACCTGCCATATTCTTTGTTACTCGCTTCTGGATCCTCTCCACCACACCCTCACGGAATCCAGCTGATTAGAACTGCTCTCAATAGTCCAATATGGCAGTCCAGTTCCATCAATATGGTCCATAGTTTGCGATTTCTCTCCAAAGTGCATCAACTCGCATTTAGTCAGACTGGTAGCCATTTACCTTTATCCATCCATGTATCTAGTCTACTGAAGCCGCCTTGCAGGATTTCTACATCACTTTCATTTACTATTGTTCTTTCTAGTTTTTCATCATCACCAAATAACTGAATACTTCTTGTCAAATTATTTTCTATATCACTGATGTACAAAAAATAATATATATATATATATATATATATATTATATTATTTATATATATAAATATAAGTTTACAGATGTATTATTTGTCGGTAACAGGCAACCACGATACTCTACATATCCAGAATTTAACAAGAGCAGTAAACGCAAGACGCAAGACGTTGCTGACTATAAGGGCGAAGCAAAATGCTTTTTTATTCCCTGCTATCTGATAAGGATTACTGTGTGAGGAAAAGTTTATGAGCTAAGAGCTCTGCCTGAGTGGGTGCGATTCAGAGATCTTCATTTGGAAGTAGGATGGCCTTCGGTCTCCTATATTTTGAGAAGTCTGTTTCATCATAATTTGCTGCTTGTTGCACTAATTCATTTGGATGTGAAGAGGACACTGAGAAGAACTTCACTGCTGAGGACTGCAGGAAAGAATAGATGTAGGGGATATTTGCATCCCGGTGAAGTTGGACATTTCTGACGTACCATGGTGCGTTTAATATCATGCGGAGACATTTGTTTTGCACTTTCTGTAGTTTGAGGATATTTGTACTTGAGGTGTGACTCCAGGCTGGGGATGCGTAAGTGATAATGGGTCGAATCAACAGTTGATAAAGGAGCAGTTTTATTTTGGTATCCAGCTTGCTATTCCTATTGATAAGAGGGAAGAGCAGTAAACAAAAGAGCAGTAAACAAATATATTTAAAACTTAATGTATTCTTCAGAAGTCAGATATAAAATGGTGTTTTTTAATTTCTGCTATATTTTAATATTTATATTTTCTAAAGTTTGTTATTAAACTCAAAATTAGAATAAATAATATGTTATTATTATTTATATATAATTTTTTAAATTAAAACATAAGTTTTGTTAATAAAAAGAAAACGATTTTTATTGAAAAATTAATCCATAATAAACAAAGAAGAAATACTTCATTTTCGATATTTGGCTTGAAATAATTGTGCAATTCTATGAAACTTAAAAATTCTAAAATAGTCAAATTGCTAATTTAAAAGAAGAACAATTCCACTGCTCCAAATCATGATGAATAGGAATACATTAAGCCTCTGTAGCTCGGTCGGTTAGACGAGGCCATTTGGTCGGAAAGACCTTGATTCCACTCTCGTCCATGACGCGAGGAACCTTTATCTGGTCTCTTTCGACTAAATGTGAATTAACTGGTCTCATACAGAGATGAAGTTTTTTCTTTTTCTCCCTGTAAATCGGGTTTTTCATCCCTCAAAACAGGAAAACAGGTCTCGTGAACACACACGGCTACAGTCATAAAATATACATAAAATATTCAAGGAAGGCAACAGGAAACCACCTTGCTCCTAATCATCTCCCTAGTATGATAGCATACGGCTATCATAATAGGGAGATGATTAACTTTGAATGACTAGATATCTATCCCCTACCAGCCACATGGCTGAGGGAATAGTATCTAGTTATTCAAAAGATTGAGAAAAACAGTGCGACTAATTCTGTACTGCATGTAGAGCTTATTAAATATAATGAAAATAAACTTTTCTACTAAAAAGAATGAAAGTTATTATTTTTCTACTTGTGAGCATCAGCATTTTTTTTTCTTTTTCTGTGTACGTATGGTAATTTAAAATGTAGTTTTTTGTTTGTTTTTAATTCGAAACAAGATTTGTGTAATTCTGCAAAGGTTACTATACACCGCATTTTAGGCATCTGTAGGCTGCTCTGCACAAATTTTGGGCATGCCGAAACTTTTGGCATCTATGGCATTGGCCTGCCGATGCCCTTTTCCTTAGAGGCTCAGTAGCAATTTTGAGCCTGCATATATCTGTCACTCGTATAGCCTTTTCTGGGTGTTGCTGATTTCTGCTAGTACTAAAGGCATTACATTTTTGTCAGATCTCAGCATTCTGCTAACTTTGAATGGGGTAAATCCTTGACTGATGAGGTCATCAGTAATCTCATTTGTTGTGATGCCTTCGGCAACCCCCTCTGAGGAAAACTTTAAGATTTTTCTCGCTTGCTACTGCGAAGATGTGGAAGGACAATTTGGAATTGTCCAGCATTTTTGTCATTTTACGATAATCTGAGATAGTAGCACGGTGAATCTTAACTTCCTCATCTGTGTTTCTGGCCCCGAAGAAGTTGATGTTTTGTTCACCAAGGGTCCTTGAAACTGATGTTCTCTTTTCTTTGTCTCGGAGAATCACTGGTGGGACTTTTTCTTTTTTTTGTCTTCTGAAGCTTGTGGTGTTAGATCTTCCATAAGATCTTCAGAGATCCTCCGACGTTTGATTGCCTGTGCACCCTGGGAGCCGATCTGTCGAGGGTTCTTGGGCAATGGGACCGTTGTGAATTCGCCCTCTGTATCCTCATCCTCTCCTTCTTGATCATTGACCTGGGCGTATATGTTTATAAATCCTGTGAATTCTGTATCAAGCCTTTTTAATATCTTCTTAAACAGGTCAAGCAATTGCTCTTTGCTAAAGGCTTGAACAATATCGTCCGTGATGTCCATACTGGGATAAAGAGCTCCTTGCTAGACATACCTCTTGTTCAGTTATGCCTGTTTTGGCAATCCTGTAGGCTTAGAGCTTGCTATAGGTTCTGTAGACTCACGCGGAAGTCAACTAGGCTAAGTAAAGAATGCTTGTAATGCCCCACTAAAGGGGAAAAGGAGTGTCAAGAACTCACTTGGCCAGAGAGTGAAAACTTACCTCCCTAAAATACCATATATCCACCACTGGTCCTTGTTTTGGGTATACTGTGTCAGCACCAGTGCAATGTGAAATTCCTGCAAAACCTTCTATGAAATCTAAACAGGCTCAATCTAAAATAATGCGTCTGTTCTACTCAAAAGTCCAAACGATAATCTCCTCCTCCTCAATTAAAGTTCGCTCCCGCAATAACGAAGCCTTAAAGTCCTTAAAAGGACTGGCTTAAAACGACGAAGCAAGAATGCTTTTCATATTCCCCGTTATTTGTAGAGGACAGTGTAAGGGTAAGGTGTTATTGAGCTATAAAATAAAGCTCAGACCATGGCAAGAGGGTAACAGCAATAGCTGAGCCTCAGTTAGAACTTCATCGGCTACAGCATTGCCATCCATTACCCTCCTTGGGCACCCATTTTAGTCGCCTCATATGACATGCATGAGCTATATTGTTGGGGCGATATTTAAGTAAAGCCAACTCTAAAAATTAGGATGATCCCTAGACCACTCCATAGTGGCCGAGAGACCGTCCAACTCAGTGACTGGCTCCCCCACCACCGAGTAGAACCGCTCATATTCCAGGGAAAGGCAGCCACCGACAAAGCTCCTCACCGGTCCGTGCCGGAGAACACCCTTCTCGGAGACTCAAAATGCTCTCTCAAGGCAAAAACCTTAAGAGAGCGAAACTAAAACTCTCGAAACTCAGCGTCAATTTAGTCGACTCTTACGACATGCTTGGATTTGCATTGGTGATACGTAAGCAAAGCCAGTCTATAAAAATTAAGGCGATCCCTAGACCACTCAATAGTGGCCGAAAGACCGTCTACCTCAGCGTACCTGTTTAACTTGTACAGCGAATATATTTTAAGAATGGCAGGGCTGGAGGAGTCTTCAGTTGGAATTAAAATTGGTGGAAAAATATTAATAATTTAAGGTATGCAGATGATACCACCTTGCTAGCAGAATGTAAAGAAGATTTGAAGGAACTTATTATGAAAGTTAAAGAAGAAAGTGCTTAGTATGGTCTTAAACTTAACCTCAAAAAGACAAAAGTTATGGCAACATGTGAACTTAATGATTTTGAAGTAGATGGGGAGAAAATGGAAGCAGTTAACAATTTTGTGTTCCTAGGATCCCGAATTGATAAAGATGGTTATTGTACCGAAGAAATTAGAAGATGATTATTACTCGGAAAAAAAGCAATGTCAAATTTAAGCAAGATCTTTAAAGATAAAGATATTAGCCTTACAACAAAAATCAGAATCGTGAAAGCAATGGTCTTCCCTGTGGTTCTGTATGGATGTGAAAGTTGGACCCTGAGAAAGAAGGAAGATAGATGCATTTGAATTATGGGTTTGGAGACGCTTACTAAGAATACCGTGGACTTCAAAGCAAACCAATAAATCAGTGATAGATAGAATAAAGCCAGATTGCTCCCTTGAAGTTATGATCATCAAGCAAAAATTGTCATAATTTTGACATATTATGCGAGCAAATGACAGTCTGGAGAAGATGATGAAGCTTGCTAAAGTTGATGGAAGCAGGAGAAGAGGAAGACCAAGAATTAGATGGGTGGATGGAGTTAAAGAAGCAACTGCAGTGCGCTTGGAGGTTCTGAAAGACATGATCAGGGATAGATCGGAATGGAGAGTGTATGTTCGTGGAGTCGCCAGGAGTCGGAAACGACTCGATGGATCATAGCACATATCATATGTGGAGACTGGCCTTCTACTCTTCTTTCTCTCTACTCTCTCTCTCCCTTACTTCTTACTCCTTCCCCCCAGTGCTATTAGAGCAACTCGAGGGCGAGGAGCGACTCTTTCCTCTCAAACTGTAGTTTCCACTATCTACTAAAAAAGTGGCTGAATTTAGGTCAAGGAGTGGTGGTTGACACTTGAAGAAAACTTAACCATTGAAACCGAATGAACTCTAACCAACCTAAAGATACATGCCGGCTCGACTGTTGCCCTGTCAAACAAGGGTAGCGCCCACTATTAGGGAACCAAGATAGTGAAGGCGAAAAATATGCTATTGGAACAAATAGCATATTTGTTATGCTTTTCCTAATAGACAGGAAAAACATAACAAGCATAGAGACATGGAATGTAAGAACTCTTCACCAGGAAGGAGCATTGGAAATACTACTGCATGAATTGGACAACTACTGATGGGAAGTGATTGGACTCTGTGAAACATGGACTGGTAAAGGAGAATTCCACCATGGACAGTACAAAATCTTAACTTCAGGCAGGGAGGACAACAAACACTAAGAAGGAGTAGCACTTATATTAAAACCAAAGGCTCAAAACACTCTATTGTCTTACAATCCTATCTCACCTAGGATAAATAAAGCAAGATTTAAAACACCAACCGGATCACTGACAATTATTCAAGTATACTCATCAACTTCGACATCATCAGAAGAAGACATTGAGGAGTTCTATATAGATTTGCAAAAAGCAGTACAGCAGACATCAAGTCACGATCTCCTAATTTAAACGCAAAAGTAGGCAAAGAGTGGGATACCTGGCCAAGAGTAATCGGAAAGTTCGGGTATGGAGAAAGCAATGAACGTGGCGAAAGACTGCTAGACTTCTGCTCAAATAATAGACCAACAATAACCAACACTCTCTTTAAACATCCAAAACCCCAAAGAAAATGGACATGGATATCACCAGACCGGCAAATCAAGAATATGATAGACTATATTATTGTAAACCAAAGATGGAAATCAAGTATCCTAAACTGCAGATCCTTCTCTAGTGGATCAGACCATAAGCTAGTATTAGAACACCTAAGAATAAAGTTAAAATCTGGAAGCACTGAATGTAGAAAAAACTACAAGACAACAATATTCTAAGAAAATATCAACTAGAACTAGATAAAAACCTGAAGGAACTACGAACATAGAATACAAACATCGAAGAACATTGGTGCAAATTAAAGGAAGTAATATTAAATTCGGCAGAAAAAACAATAGGTTACACAGAAAGAGAAAGTAAAAAGGATTGAATCTCGGATGAAGTAAAAAAGGTTAAGTGATCAAAGGAAAAGCATGAAGCTAAAACAGAATTATAACAGAAATGAATATAATAGATTACCCAGAGAAATTAGAAAACCAGTTAAAAGAGACAAGAATAACTGGTTAGAAGAAAAATGCAAAATGGCAGAAAAGCTATCAAAAGAAAATAACCTTCATGGATTATATAAACAAATAGACCAAATTAGTAAGACACGGACAACAAAAATTATAATGATCAAAAACAAAGGGACAACTAATTGAAAGTAAAACAAAAAGAATGGACAGATGGGAAGAATAGTTCAAATATTTATACAATAAAAGCAGCTCCCGGGATATTACGATTCCAGCCACTGAAATGCAAGAGGAAACAAATATCTTTAGCAGAGAAATAACTGCACACAGCATAGAAAAACTCAAAACTAGGAAAGAACCTGGCATTGATCAAATACATGCAGAATTCTTAAAAGCAGGAAAGGAACAACTTTTGGAACCATTAAAAACATTATTTGAAAGGATCTACAAAAACGAAGCAGTGCCTACTGATTGGACCAAATCATATACAAAAAATATACAAAAAAGGAGATAAAACAGAATGCAATAATTACAGAGGCATTAGCCTCCTCAGTATTCCAAGTAAGGTTTTTACGAAAGTACTCCAAAAACAAATTAAGCCATATATATAGAACTGGCACTAGGAGAAGAACAAGCCGGTTTCAGATCAGGGCGTAGCACAATTGATCAATTATTCACCTTAAGACATCTAACAGAAAAGACACTAGAGTACAACCAAAGTTGCTACATAAATTTCACAGACTTTCGTCAGGCATTTGATTCAATCCGTAGAAGAGAACTATGGAAAACTATGAAAGAATTTGGAATTCCCAACAAAACCATAAGAATAATAAAGAATCTGTATGAGAAATCTGAAAGTGCAGTACGAATGGAGGACACCTTAACCAACTGGTTCCACACAGAGAGCGGAGTAAGACAGGGATGCAATCTGTCACCAGACCTGTTCAATCTTACACTGGAAGAAGCAACCAATAAGACCTTAAACAATGAAGACTCCGGAATCAAAATATATGGGGAAAATGTAACAAATTTAAAATTTGCAGACGTCATTGCATTACTTGTAAGCACAGAAGAACGAAGAAGAACAGAAGAGCGAATTTCTGATAAAATAAAGGAGGAGTGTATAAAATCTGGATTAAGCATAACTATAGACAAAACAAAAATTATTCAAATAGAAAAAAGAAGCACCAATCTGAAAATTGAAATTGATAGATAGTAAGAATCTAGAGCAGGTAGAAAACTTCACCTACCTTGGAGGAGTTATTGAGTACAATGGTAATTATAAAAGATATAAACAGACGAATCAGTCAAGCATCCCAAACTTTTGGACGACTTAATAAAATATGGAAGTCAAGAGACATCAAACAAGTAACAAAAGTAAGAAACTATGAAACAATAGTCCTCCCAATACTCCTCTATGGAAGCGAATACTGGAATCTCAGAAAGGCTGAAGAGAAAAATTTATTAGTTACTGAAATGGGTTGCCTAAGAAGATTACTTGGAGTATCTCTGCTGGATAGACTAAGAAACGAAGACATAAGGAAACGACTAAAACAAGAAATAACAATAGTAGACAAAATCCAAGAAAGAAGACTGCGATGGTTTGTGACCAGAATGGGAACAGAAAGACTACCATCTAAAGCCCTGAATACAACGATGGAAGGTAAAAGATCCAAAGGACGGCCCAGAATTTGTTGGATAGACAAAATAAAAGAGGACCTGAAAACCAAATCACAACAAGCGACACCAAACTGGACAGAATTGTTCGGACTCTCCCGGGACAGACAGAAGTGGAAAGAGTTCATTCGGCCTCATCATCATCCACATAGATGATGGAAGAGAGAAGAAGAAACAGTCAGGTGATATCTAGTTATTCAAAAGATTGAGAAAAAGAGAGTGATTAATATTGCTCTGCGTGTAGAGATTAGTAAATATAATGGAAATAAAATTTTACTAAAAATAATGAAAATTATTATTTTTATACTTGAGAGCATCAGCATGTTTTTTTTTTTTTTTCTGTGTACGTATGGTAATTTCAAATGTATTTTTTTGTTTTTAATTCGAAAGAAGATTTGTATAATTCTGCAAGGGCTACTATATTTTGTGTTTCCTAGGATTGGACTAAAAGTTTAGATAGGATTTTATACGAACTGATGCGTCTACAAGGTTTCATTCTTTAGCTACGCCTTCCAGTAGTTCTATTTCTGAAGTAAAGTACGCAATAAAGACAGTGCTAGTTATTTTGTCCATGCAGAAAATGAATCCAATCTTTTTCCTCTATATTTGTACGTGTTTGAGTATGTTTGTATAAAAATAACAAAAAAACAAAAACCGTTAGTCAACTCATATACGAATGTATTTTTGCTCCTTTCTTATTTTTGATATAATCTCGAAACTCTCCTTTTCTTTTTTTCTTTTCTTTTCATGGATGGGAGTAGTTACATTTGTTTTTTATTAACTCCTACCCACGAAACGTTGTTAACGGTAAACAAAATTGGGCCTTTAATGGCTGGTGATATACAATATATAGCCTTCCCTAGCTATGTCAACCTCGCACCAGTGGCCTGATTTATTTCACAAACGGGGATACGGTGAGGCCTGTACCAATGCTTCTGGAGGTTTCCTTATCATCTGTTTGTTGCTTATTCTGCCAAGCTGTGCTTGGAGGGATTCAGGATATAACAGCTTGTAAAAAGAGGGGGAGGAATGTCGAGATCACTCTTGGAATGCACTGGGTACTCCCTGTGAGAGAGCCATGTCCACAAGCTCTCTCCTGTTTTATAGGTTTTCCTAATATTCCATTCCCATGAAAATTAACATAACAAAACATAGAACCAATGCAGTTAAAATAAAATATCTCAAAAAAAAACTAACAATAATTTCAAAAAATATCGAAATCCAACGAAAATTGGATTAAATAAACTTCCACATCGACGTGCTGTCTCAGTACAAACATCAGTGAAGCAAACTCCCATTTACAGACATCCAAACGGGATCTGTTATTCATCATCAAACTTCAGATGGCTCCCTTTACAACTACAGCTCATTTCAACTTTCCATAGTACGTCGTGTGCTCAGCGTTACGTAAGAACACGTGCTTTTGTCAAGTCTAATAGCTCATGCCATTGGTTATCAGACCTGAAATCCCATTTATGATGATCTGCTTTGGCTCAAGATCCTCTTGCTCTATTTTGTAGCCTTTATTTTGCCTTTATCGTTTTCCTCATTTTGAAGATTATACGGATTTGTTGATTATTTTAACCAAATAGTAAGATATTCTTCTTTGGAGATTTTGCCATTCATTAATTCATACTGTTTCCTCTACTCAACTTCATTCATAGACCAAGCTGGAAGAGAAGCAGCATTTTTGGAAACAGTAATGATCTATTACAAATCATCTACAACCTACTAGAATACTGGATATCCTTCATCACTCTCCCACCGCTCTGGACGTTTCCTTAACAATCCCCCCCCCCTGCATACCGTTGATATTATCTCTCCTCTTGGCAAAGCTGACCATAACATTGTCCATCTTTCTTTTTTCTACAGATCGTCCTTCTTCCAGTTAATCTTAGTCTCGTATCGTTCTATTGCAATGATGCCAACTGGGATGACCTTCAATAATTCTCTATCTCTTTTCCATGGTTTAATTATTGAATCAAGCACTTGCTCTTATCATATAACTGAAATTATCCTTCCTGGAATGAGTACGTTTATACGTTTATTCCCCACTCCACTGCAACCTCCGAATCGCTATTTAAATCCCGAATCTCCAACAAATGTTTCAAGACAAAAATTCACCAGTGGTTCAAATTAAAACTTCCAACTTCTCTCTCAGCTTATGCTGCAGCCAGTAACCGCTGTAAAAGTATCAACAAGTGTTAATGACGTTGCAAGGACGAATTCAAATGCCAATCGAGCCTTCTGGTTCCTTTCAAGGTTGTCTGAAAACATTTTTGTCCTAATGTCTTTCCACTTCTTTTTCATCCTCATGGAAAAATGGCAACATCTGTCAAAGATAAGATCTTTTGGCGTCAGTCTTTTTTCCTCCAACTCTTGTTTAGGTAATCAAGACAAATCTTCTCATTCTGCTCCAAGAACTGCCCACAGCGTCCCTTATGATCTTTCGTCAGAAGGACATCAGAAGAATAACAGAGATTCTAAGAGGACTGAGATCTCCTGATTCTGATGGCATTCTTCCAGTCGTGCTCAAACTTGTGCTCTAGAGTTGTCACCCATCCTGTATCGCCTATATAAGCTGTCACACTCATCTGGCAAAAATCCAAAACGATGGAAGGAAGCTTTTATCCAGCCTGTTCCTAAAAGGGGAATAAAAGTAAATTATCAAACTCTAGTAACATTTTCTCAATACTTACGAAAATGATGGGAATGGAGAACGACATCAGCAACCACCTTCTTTACTACCCACTTCAAGACCCATCAATTAATTAGTGATCATCAATATGGATTTCTCCATTCTCGTTCTGCAGCAGACATCCTCGCTAACCGTACTCATCTTTGAACACAGGTCACGGAAAGGCTTTTGAGAAACTCAAGTGATCGTTCTTGATATTTTCAGGGGATTTAATCGTGTCGGTTATCGAAGTCTTCTTATACGTCATCATTTAACGTCTTTTTCCTCCTCCTCCTCCTCCTCTTTGTGAATTGCTCGCTAGATTCCTCTCTAGTTGTTCATTGCGTGTAATGGTGAATGGCTTTCTCTCATCACAATTCTTTATTAATGCTGAAATACCCTAGTGTTCTTTATTCTTGTTCATCTTTTCCTCTATACATCTAATGATTTTATCACTCTCCGACTTCAAATCCTCCACACGAGAGTGGTGAATGCTGTCTTTAGTTTGGCTCATGACAATATTAACCACTCTGTGCACTAAAAACACAGAACTAACAAACGAACATAAAATATTGAAAGCTCAAATGAACGAACTGAAATAGGAAGTTAATGAAATTCAGCAATGCTCCAGGTTGAACAATATCGAATTAAGCAGTCTACCAGAAGCCCGGAATGAAAACTTGCATACTATAACTGAAAAATTGGTGAATCTACTCTTGGAGTTAAAAGGGAAGACATCTTGCACGCCCACAGAGCACCTACCAGCAGAAAAACAGACATCAAGCCAGTTGTTATCCAACTAGAAAGCAAGAACATTAAAAATAAATGGATGACGGAAGCAAAAAAACTCAAGACTACAGCTCAACAATTTGATGAACAGTTAAAGCCCATGCCGTCTACATAAATGAACACCTGACCAAACTCAATAAGCAACTCCTTTATGAAGCAAAACAAAAGAGAGCAAGTGGTGCAGTCAAGTATGTATGGGTAAGAGATGGTAAACTATTCATGAGAAAGAACGACAACACAAAAGTGATACGGATAAAAACACCGGACGACCTCAAAGAACAGAGTCAAAGAAGGTAATAAATCTAAATGTTGCCTATGAATAACTGGAACAATAAAGACCTAAATGGATTTAAGATTCCACATGAATAGCTTAGATTCTGATGCAACTTTAAACTGTAAAAAATATAAAATCTAACCTCCGTAATTTTTTTTTTTGACTCTACTGCAAACTCATCCAAGAATTTCAACAAATATCATGTAAATATTAGGTCTATAAGGTTACATTTTGATAATTTAATGTTACTTTTCACAGAAATGGAATCATATATAGATGTACTCGTCTTAAGTGAAATATGGATCAAACACCTTGAGGTTGATCGTTATTGTCTCTCAAATTGCGACATGTATTATGATTGTCTGGACTATAATCGTTCAGGTGGATTAATTCTATACGCTAGGAAAAATATTTATAAATTTCATAGACTGGAATCAAAAATGCAAAGCGCTGAAACTGTAGTAATTTACGACACAGCAATGAATATACCTATATTTGTTATATACCGTGCACACGACGGCCCCGTTGATATCTTTCTATCAGAGCTAAATAATGTCCTAAAAACCTTAAATCAGGACAATGTCATACTAGTGGGGGATATAAAAATTGACCTTTATAAGAATAATAGTAAAACTGAAGAATATAAAAATATGCTGTCTACTCATGGGTTTCTTGCTTACATCGATGGCAATACGAGAGAAGCGAACAACTCAGCAAGTTGTATTGATCACTAATTCATAAGAAACAGAATGGCCTATGAGGTATCCTCTGCAATCTACTTTAGCAAAATAACAGATCACCATTCGATACTGTTGAATCTATCCCTACCTAATAGCGATGACACGAGCTGTGCAAGTAGTCATAAAACATCATCAACTGTCTCAAACCGACATATTAGATACAAATCAGCTATATGAGGAATTTATCAAAATGATTAAATATGCAGACAGCAAATCGCAATATCATAAAAGAGTTACTGAGAAAAAGGATGTTCACACACACACACACACACACACACACACACACACACACACACACACACACACACACACACACACACACACACACACACACACACACACACACACACACACACACTGGATAACAGACACAGACGAACTAAAAATATGATAAGGACAAATGAGATGCCCTACCATAAGCATAGGAAAAATCCCTACAATTTTACGCATGTTTGAACACGACTACAAAAATTTCGCCAAAACACCTAAAGGAAAAAATAAAGCAGGCAAAAGAACATTATCTCCTATCGAAATTTCTTTCTTGTATGAATGATAAAAGTAAAGAATGGAGGTTGGTTAATATGATCATAGGTAACACAAAGCACAAAACACGCGAGTTCCCAGAGGGCAATGACGTCACCGATGTACTTAAAAAATGAACAACCACTTTACAAACTATTATAGTTGTGATTTCGACCCTGCAGAAAGGACAAAGTACGCGAGTCACCTTCCGTGGATTAAGAATTCCATGTATCTACACGCAGTAAACGAAGATGAGGTAGTAATCGGATTAAAAAAAAAGGGGAAAAATGGGATCTGACAATATAAATGTCAAAAAGTTAAACATTATCATTAGGCATAAATTACAATTTTTTACAAATATCATTAATAAATCCTTTGAACATGGTAAATTTATAGAACACCTAAAGACTGCTTCAGTTGTACCGTTATTTAAAGGAGGAAATAGAAATGAAATCAAAAATTAGACCAATATCTATACCATCCACAATCTCAAAGGTAATTGAAATTCTGATAAAAAAAAGCTTAAATAGCCATTTAAATACAATATCCTTTTACGCTACTAATCAATATGGGTTCAGATCCGGAAGCAATATACTGAAAAAGCTCTACTCGAGTTTCATCAAAAGGTCTATAGTGGAATAAATGAAGGAATGCACATGGCAGCTGTTTTTCTTGATATATGTAAAGCTTTCGACTGTTCATCATGATCTATTGCTATTAAAAATGTCCAAATACGGCATTAGGGGAATTACTAATGACTGGTTCAGATCCTATCTGAATAATAGAAAACAATATACCAGCTACGGCACATTTAAAAGCGCAACAAATACTGTATAATAAAATACGGAGTCCCGCAAGGGTCGGTACTAGGACCCATCCTATTTTTAATATATGTTAATGATTTATGTAAATACAAACTTTTTGGGAAAATGATATCATTCGCCGACGACACGACATTAATATACACCGAAAAGATCCTTGAAGATCTAAAAAATTGGATTAATCATGATATGTTAAAACTAAACAAATGGTTTAGTAATAATGGACTTAAAATGAATACCAATAAAACGTGATATATGTACTTCACGAACACCGATATGCTAGACCACAATATAACCATTAAATGGCATGAAAGGAAATGTAGTGACATCCTAAATTGTAACTGTAGCTTAATCAAAAAAAAAAACAAAATCCGTTAGGTGTTTGGGCCTTATATCGATAGCAATGTGAAGTGGAACTCCCACACCACTTTCTTAACAAATAAGTTTAGGTTCGTAATTAACAGAATATATTATGTTAAAAAGTTAGTAAATTCAGTATTCTTAAGATGCTTATACTATTCCTGGGTAAATTCTTCACTGCAATATGGCATCACCTGTTGGGGGTGGAGATTATTACAACAATCTGCTTCCATTAATAAGAATACAAAATAGAATAATTAGAGCCATAACCACTACCAACTTCGCGCATTCAACCAACGATCTGTTTGTCATTCATAATATTCTACCACTACAGAAACTATATCTCTATGGTCGTCCATTATATGTAAAAGGAACGCTGAAAGTTTCTTGATATATAATATAGACTATGGATTACACTGGGGCCAGAACATGCAGGTAGTACCCAAGGCAAACAAAGACATTTTCATAAATCCTTCGAATACCTAGCGACAAGCAGCTACAATAAACTCCCAAATAATCAAATCTATAACCTCAGAATATGCATTCAGAAAAAAGATTAAGAGACTACCTCATGAGACTAAACAATGTTGACAATTACTTTAAACGTATAGTATAAGAGATCATTATAACTCACGCATCATATCCAATTAAGGTACCAATATAGTTCATTCACTTAGGAGACTAATATATGTACATGTACATCAAATCAAACCGTGTAAGGTGAGCCCTCATAGATATTGTCACTGAAATCGCAGTGACTGTTTCGAACTAATTTAATTCTCTAGTATCCAGTATGGCTACGGCCCTTGGTTACACATAAATACATAAACTAACTTACTTTGTCACTAAAACCAGTAACTTATTAGAAACTACGAAAACTATCCGAAATGTATTTTACTCTGCTTGTTTATTATAATAAAACTTTTTATTAACTATAACAAAATAAATAGCCAAAAATAAGTGTAAGTACCAAAAGAAAATGATAGTAATACTTGAATTGTATTGTATAATATTGTACATTGAATTGTAACACATGAATTGCATAATATAAATATCTTGTATACGTAATGGGAATGATAATAAACTGATAAACTCCTCTTCTTGATATCTAGAATGATTCAATCTTCACATCTTCCATAACCAATGACTTAAAATAATTTCAACTGTATCAAAGTACACTCCTGTCTTATTACCCAGAAGAAAGCTCCTAAAGAAAGATCTTATTTCCATTTAAAAACGTTCTGATTTACAATTACGATCAGGTTTTTCTTCTTGGGCTCACATTCAGCTTAACATGACATAAGTGTTTCATATCCATGCCCTCGTCAGTATTTAAAACGTTTTTTTTTTTTTTTTTGTTGTTGTTGTTGTTCAAAATACCGCTTCACTCCTGCTCAATTCCTAACACTGGATAAATCCCAAACTCTACTGACGTTACAATATTATTCTACATTTAAGGTGGTGCGTCCAAAACCTCCTTTAGCATTCTCGATTGTATACAGAAGAGGACAATCTGCCTGATAGATCTCTCTCTCTCTCTGTAGTTGCTTTCTCATAGGGTTCTGTTTCTACGTTATGCATTTTAAGAGTTATTTTCATGGACGTTGCGCCGCTTAAATGGCCACCACCATTCCTTCGCTTTCCTCTTATCATGCAAGAACACGAATGGCCAGTGTTCAACATCCATGCATTGTTCAACTTCGAACATATCGACCCAACTTTTCATCTTCTTATATCATTCAATCTACCTCAATTCTTTGGAAGAGAGCCTTCCCCGTATTGTTTTCTCCTATGAGCACAACCTCTAGCTTTTGAAAACACTTGTTAGCAGATTCCATTTTCTCCCCACCCCCACACGCTACTGTTGTGACATCAACCTGTCCAACAATCAATAACTGTGGTGAGAAATGGGACTCATGACGCCACCTCGTAAGCTGCTTCAACATTGCAACTTCTTGAACGATGTTCCTAAAATTATGAGGAAAAAGAAAAGGAAATCAGTGCAGCACTGTTGACCATTGCAAGTGCTCTGGCCGATCTATACTAGTTTCATGCCATCAGACCGAGCAGGGACCAAAACAGGGCATACATTTGTTCTCATTCTCGATGTCCACCAATTTCGCCAGAGTAAAAAACAGAACAGGGACATGGGATCGCCCCTTTGAAAATAGGCAAGTAAAATGAATTTGGGGAGAAATAAGAAAAGAATACAGGAAGAAAATATGAATAAAAATTGATTAGTATATTTTACTAAAAAGAAATTCTATTTGATCCGATTAAGCATCAAAATTGTCTGAATTGCATATATTTTACAAGATTTCAATAATAAGGGCATTTTTTGAGATTATGAGATTGCATATACTTCATCCTTCAAGAACTGTTAATTGGTTAATACTTTTTTTTTTGTTTTTTTTTTAGATTTTTATTTATTATTTTTGCGAAGAAATTCTTGAAACATCACAGAATGTGCCATGTCCCATTACAACAATCTTAGCCTTGTCAGGCAATAAAAAGCGTTTAATTTTTCAACGTTAATTGCACTGCTTCAAAATTACTAACAATGTGTATGTTTTGTAAAAAAAAAAGACAGACAGATAGAGAGAGAGAGAGAGAGAGAGAGAGAAAGAGAGAGAGAGAGAGAGAATAAAAAAAATCTTGTGGTAAGAATTTTTATGGATAAAAAAGCTGTCAGCATAAATTTTTGGGTTAATTGTTATAAATAATAAAATGAAATTATGTTTCATTATACCGAATTCACGAAAAGAAGCAGATTTTCCCCCCTTAATCACATTACATATTTATCAAAAAAAAAAAGATTATATAATTAAAACTGGCTTCAAGTAAAGCAATTGCCACTGTTCCTTAACGAGAAGCATTTTCATTATTATTGAGTGATGTAATTTCGGATTTTTATAAAACTGCAAAGATTTTGTTTCCGAAAAATTAAATTTTATTTTGAAAATAATTAAATTTTATTTTGAAAATAATTAAATAATTAATTTTACGAAAACTTAGATTTCATTTAAAACATGTTGAATTTTTGATCAGTTATAAATTTTCATTCTATGTAAACAAAAAAAAATCAAGTGAGAGTAATGCACAGTAAAGTTTAATAATTATTCCTAAGCACCAGTTTAATGCTTTCATTTGAATTAAGATATTGATATTTACTAAGATTATACATTATTCAATAAAAATCCAATACTGAATTTTATGCTGGTTTATACAATGTGAAAGGATAGTTTTTAATTAAATCAACGATAATAGCACCATCTACTGACAAAATATGAATTAATTATCGATTGAATTGTGTAAATGCAAGCCAATACTTGGACAAAAAATGGAGAATGGTAATCAATAACAAACTGAATCTGATTTTCTCCTCATCAAAAATAAAACGTCGTCGCAATGAATGAGTGTTTTTTAACTACTTCTTTAGTTTTGATTTCTCTTCTAAGAATGATGAGAAAAATGTCGGAATGGACAAAAGCTTCCTATTTTGTCCGTTAGAGCACCACAGTAGTCCTTATGTGCTCAATATATGTGCGCATATGACATTTAAAATATTATTATCAAAAATAGCAAGATATATATATATATATATATATATGTGTGTGTGTGTGTGTGAAATCTTTTTTGGGAAAATTCTGTAAAGAAAGCACTTTGTTGAATTTTAAGATGTTGAAGATAAAAATATATAATCACACCTTTTTGAAATTTTGTTAAGTATAATAATAAATTATCTGATTAAGTTTCAAATTTTGTTGGAAAGAGGGTTTCTTTCAGTC
Source organism: Typopeltis vanoorti (assembly GCF_054136105.1). Classification (NCBI taxonomy): domain Eukaryota; kingdom Metazoa; phylum Arthropoda; class Arachnida; order Uropygi; family Thelyphonidae; genus Typopeltis; species Typopeltis vanoorti. Next base: position 118,604,616 of record NC_143550.1, on the reverse strand, counting down.
TTGTATAATAAGTGGTTTGGATTTTCCAAGCCAGAGAATTTATAAAACTGTTAGAATCTTACAACGTTAATTAGGCATCAGTGGTACTATTGCGAATAAGATGTAATGAGACATAAAGCTGGAATAAACTAGCAATTCTTGTTCTTTATCAATTTCTGTTGAGCAATCAAAAGTTGTCTGAGCGAAATTGATATTTATTTCTTGAAATACAAGTTAAAAGTTAGATTTATGTTTCATATATTTAAATAATAAGATTTTCCTAATTAAAATTTTATATATTTTTAATTGTCTAGCGCTATTTTTTGGCTATCTCAAACACCAGTGCATTGACGCTACTATAGCGACTATTATCACCAATATTTCTTTAAATGAATCCTCAACAAAATGTACAGGAGGTTATTAATCCAGCAATACCAGACTTTCTAATGATGTACTAAAAATTAGTATAGCAATGGTAGTAAAAATCAACATTCACTGCATTTTTTCTCTTTGCACTGAAGCCACAGTCTGCAGTACGTGCTGAAGAGTTTCTATAAACATAATGAGTCCCCAATTTGCATAGACTAATAAAATTTCCAGTCAATTAATAATTTGCGTCCGTCTAAGGGGTAAGTCACACACACACACACACATCTGTAGATGTGTGTGTGTGTGTGTGTGTGTGTGTCCACGAGGCCGGTTTTCCTGTTTAGGAATGAAAAAGCCGAGTTTATGGAAGATAAGGTGTCCACCTCTATATAAAAGCCTCCGTATTCAAAATCCTTTAATTGCAAAGCCATGATAAAGGTTCCATGCGTCATACAGAGTTCGAACCCAGGTCTTTCCAACCAAAGCGCTCCGTTAAAACGAACTGAGCTACGAAAGTTGCAAATTCCTACATTCAACCATATTATACTTGACAGTGTGGAAGATCTAACCCAATCCTTTCCATCTAAATGATGTTGTGTAGTACTCCAAAGCCTATGAGAACATTAAATATTTTAGTAGCAATCAGTGGACGCTCGTGTCTTGAAATCGTGGGGGTGCTGCAACTTTTGAAATATACATACACACTGTAAGTACAGTGTATACGTGTTTGGATAAAATATCAAAATTATGCTAAAAATTTTAAAAAATATAAATAAACATGAAAACAACATTGTTTATTATCGATAAAATTATACAGTTTGGTATAATTCAAAATAAAATATATTCTTCTTGTTTTGTTTCATGAAAAAATATTGTTTATTGTCGATATATACAGTTTAGTATACTTCAAAATTATTTAAAAATAAAATCCATTCCTTTAATTGTAATTAAAGGAATGGATTTACAATTTTTGGAGATTACAATTTCCAAAAATTGTAAATTTTTCAGCCTATTTCTTTACTGTGTGTCGAAAACTATAAGATCCTGATTGGAAAAATCTTGCTGCCTCTGTATGAGCCACCGACATCTTCCCTTCAGTGGAAAAACCCCTTAGAAAGTTTCCTTACATTCTTCCTGAAGGGACTCGAATCACGTCCCTTTTTTTATATAAAGCCTCTGTATATAAAATTGCATTTATACGAACAAGAGGTTCTAAAATACGGAGAGTAACAAAATAACCCCACCATTAAATTGGATTACCGCTCCTAATGTAATTTCTCTTCCTCGTCATCTCCTATTAATATGAAAGCATTCGGTTCTTGCTAAAGATTTAATTAACATCTGTGGGTAAACGTTTTGTGGGATCGCTGATGAAGAAAGTGATTTAGATAGTGTTTAACTAATTCGGACCTGTTTCCCTTTTATATATCATGTATACCATTAATTGTGTTTCATGTATTTATGTAAATATGTTTAATTTGCATTTAACTTTGGTCGCTGTTTAGTTAGTATGTTAATTTATGCTTTTAGTATGTAACGTATTTTCATATGAGGATGAAAAGAATTTTAGCCTTCACGAAAAATGCATAATCTCCTGTCAATCACGTACATTTCTGTCCACTATGCTAAACACATTATACGTAAAATAATCAATATTTTACTTTTGCCAGGCATGGGATAGTTAAATGACCACCTCCCTACTTATGTTACGTATCTTATGCTCATGAGGAATCCCAAACACCTTTTCTTTTTGTTTTTTTTCCCTTTTCGTTTCTTTTTTTTTTTTTAAGGGAAGGTTTAAAGTTGAAGTTCCAGTTTTGCGGATACCGATTTACAGAACGGATATAACTTACACGATTTATTGTACAAAGTTTTACTTTACAACACTAGTCCTTCTCGATGCAAATATCGGTTAAACGCAAGAGAAAACAGATTGAGGGACGCGTGACAGAACACGTGACTAAAAATGTGATACAGGTGAAGATTATTTTCGAACAGGATGGAAGGCAGATTTTGTCGATTGATTTACTGGAATAATTTGGCAATGTAGTCCGATGTTTGTTTGTTTTTTTTGTTGTTGTTTTTTTGCATAATAAAAGATAGAAACATGCTTGATATTTTCAGAAGAGGAACGATGAGTTTGTTTATCTTTAGAACTATTCTGCAATCAAAACAATTTCATGCGATTGTAAGAAATGGAAACAACAACGTAACCTCAGAGTTTTTTACGCATGTACGAGCATCCCATTCTAATTAATGTGAAATCAGTTGAACAAAAGTATTCAGTGGTTTATGGAATGAAATCTGAGTCAGTTATTCTTGTGCAAGGACAATCTACTGATGGTAAATATATCAAGACAATGGTTTAATTGAAAGAAGCTCTCTTTAAAGAAATTCGTAATGTCTACAGTAGTCAGAACCCAGTATTCAGAATCGGTGGTTGGGTAATAATCGTCCAGTCTAATATTACGCTTATAAATATTTTTCTACACGGTGATGTCTGACTGTAAGAGTTAACAGACAAAATTAAACACGCTACAGCAGTGTTTCCCATCGTGGGGCGTACGCCCCACAGGGGGACAACTTGAATATTTTGGGGACAATTGGAAAATGACGTTGCATTCGTCACCTCATCACCGATATACTCAAAAAACTCACCATTGTCGGCGATAAAATGTCGATGTTGCAATCCTGACTTTTCAAGAAAAAAAAAACTGACAAACCTAGTACAGCAGTCAACATAAATATAGTATCATGAAGAACTCTAAGAAAAGCAAAATGATGAGTCTATTAGAACTTTATTCAACATAAAAGGAACAACGGCATGGCTTTCTGACGCGACAGAAACGAAATACCAGTTTTGCAAAAAAAAAAAAATGCTGTTGCCCTTCCCGTCGTCATATTTAGTTGAATGTGGCTTCAGTGCTGTAAATGACTTTGTACTGAAAAAAATAAATCATCTGGATATCACAAACTATGGGGATTTGAGATTGAAAATGACTAAATTAGTACCTCAAATAAATACTCTTTGCAGCAGACATCAAGCTCAAGGATCGTATTAACTTGGATTTTATTTTCCCGAGTTCAGTTCGATTTATGTTTTATATTATACAAAGTGTAATATAAAATTTATATTCATGAAGAAAGTCAAATTAAAAACAGTTTCACCGATGTTCTTTTTTTATTTAAACTACATATTTATATTATACTTTTTCAGAACTTAGCTGACTATTATTCTAGAGGGGGGGGGGGGCATCAAAATTGTTGAGGCGTTGAGGTGGGGCATGATCCAAAAAACGTTGGGAAACACTGCGCTACAGATACATACTATAGGTATTCCAAAATGTTGGCACGCACAATGAGTGCCGAGTTTATTCGATGTCTGTAGAATTGCACGTGGAGTTCACATTGAAATTGTTTCAAAAAAAAGGGGGGGGATTTAGAATACACAATCATATTGTTACAGTTGTAGTGTTATTTTTTCCAATAAATATTAATTTTTAACATTATCCGCATGTCATTATCGATAGGTTCTTTTTTTTGTTTCAGAAACATCGAATTGCTACTATACTAGTTCACTGAATTATTTCTCTCTCTCTCTCTTTCCACACACACACACGCACGCACGCGCGCGCGCGCGCGCTTAAACAATTTAGAATATTTGCTCATTTACATATCAAAAATTATAAATAAATTATTTGAAAAAAGTCGAAAATTTGCAGTTAAAATTACTGCTTTAAACAGTCGGTAAGTTCCTGGTATTTGCTTTAAGCTGTTCGTCCCAGTGGAGGCATATTGTAGTACAATGGATGCTAAACCTTAGTGTTCAGGTTGGCTGGTGTCCAAAACCTAAGGACAAACGCCATTTCTGAAGATTACAACCACACATTCAGACGAATCAACTTGTGGCAATTTTCATAACTGACGATTTCGAGTGGAAAGCTGGTACACGTTCAAATTTTCGAATCGCGTGCGCAAAGGGGTACTCCACGGGATAAAATGCAAAAGGTTGCGCTAAGCGTTGAAGGAAGCCTCTTTTCATCAAGGAAGGGCTTTTCATCACAAGACATCCACGTTGCAAACTTGGATGTCTTGTGATCGTTCAAAGACATCACCTAGATGATTTCACACGGGAAAGAATTACCAGAAAGCTTGAAAAAGGCCGCAGAATTACTGATATTGCCAGAGAGTTTGGAATTTCATATAGCGTTGTATCCAGGCTCTGGGCAGCGTTTCAAATCCCTTCTACCACGGAGCATGAAGACAGATTTTTGGTTACAACAGCAAAAACGCAATCGACGCGCCACAGAAGGTTAGCTTGCAAGTCGGCACCATTCAGGTGCGCACAGGTACGCGGATATCTCGAAAAACTCTGGCAAGACATTTGCGACAAGTAGGCCTATACGCCCAAAGTCCCGTAGTTTGCATCCCTTTGGCCACATCTCATCGTAGAGCACGTTTTCAGTGATGTTTTATCCATACCAATTGGACAAGACACCAATGGGCTAATGCACTCTTTACAGATGAGAGTCGTCTTAGTCTTTCCTCCGATTCTAGACGACACTTGAAATGGCGTAAAAGTGGTACTACTTACCATCTCGAGAATGTTCTTGAAAGGGATAGATACGGTAGTGTTGGGATCATGGTGTAGAGAGGCATTAATAGTATTCGTATGGAGTTTCTCCCCCGTCTCTTTGGGGAAGGCAGGTTGAGCCTTCCTAATGAGGGATTAAGTATATATATATATATATATATATATTATGACTATAGATCCGTGTGTGTGTGTGTGTGTTCACAGAACTGGTTTGCTGTTCTGAAGGACAAAAAAACCGAGTTTCCGGGTTGAAAAACCCTCTATCTCAATATGAGACCGGATAACTCACCTTTAGCAGAAAGAGATCAGATAAATGTTCATTACGTCATGGACGGGAATCGAACCCGGGTCTTTCCGACCAAAGGGATTCTTCTGTACTGACTGAGCTATGGAGACTGTTTTTTTTTTGGGGGGGGGGGGGAGCATTATACTTAATGGACGCACCGAGCTACAAGTACTGGAAAAAAAGACTATGACTGGTTAACGGTATTACAACGAAGTTTTTCAACGTCATGTTCGATTGTTTCGTGGCACTGTAGGCGAAGAATTCATTTTTATGGATGACGATGCCACAGCACATCCAGAAGCATCGCAGTTGTAGCGATACTTCTGCAGACCAAGGATAATCGAATCGAGTGGCCAGCACGCTTCCCCAGTTGTTTGGGACGCAATAGGGAGATGCATTGCTTCTTGAAATTCCCCTCCAAAAAAAACAAACAAGGTCTTATTCTTACTCTGAAGGAGGAGGAGTGGGCCAGTTTGTCTCAAGAACTCCTGAATCACTTGGTGCTAAGCATGGTACGATGTTGTGAGAGCTGCATCGCAATTCGGGGTGGACACGTTCCATTCTGAAATGTCTCTCCTCGCATGGTTTTCTGTAAGCACTGTACATTTGATTCTTTAACTACGTCCTTAAGAAATGTGTAACTTTTGTAACCAAAAATGTATTGCAAAACCTAATTTGTACAAAATTTATAACACATTTTTGTGTAATCTAATTTATTAGTAGCTGGCTATAAATTTATGTCTACTTTTAGCTATAGTCATGAAAATCTATTCATATACATGTAAAATATAGTTAGTCCTTAAATATAGTCGCTGTCTTTTGGACACCAGTGTATTTATCACACGCAAGTTCTTTTCAACATAACAACCAAGAGAAATAGCAATTGGAACTTTCAGAACCTAGAAAATTTAAATTTAAATTAACAAAGAAGAATATCTATGACAAGGACTGAAAAAACTTGCTAACAATGTGAAGCCGATATTTTTGGTGTATATCATCAAATTTGGTGACCTAGGTGGCTGAGGGAGTTAATGCATCCACTTTCTAACCCATAGGCTGCGGGTTCGAATCCCAACGTTTAGATGAATTTCATCCAGTGTGAGACCAACGCCCTGCTCATTGGAGATCTGAAATAGCTTAAAAAAGTTCCATGTTTCGTCTCTAGAGCAGATTTATCCCCCCCCCCCACAGTTCCAAGGTACTATAAGTTTAGAACCTTTTGTGCGCGGGAGTTACATAAATAAAAATCATAATAATTTGTTATCAAATACTTCCTATATTTGGCAATTCATTAATTTCTTTTTTTTTTGTTTTACAACATTATTTTTTTCTCGATAGAAGGAAATAATTAATGAATTGTTTAATTTTTATAAAATAAAATGCCTTAAGTTATAAAATATGTTTAAAATATCGAAACAGGCGCGAGACACAAAACGCATGATGTATTCGAATTTCTTGCCCAGTGATGGCACATTAAAATCTTTCATCAAAATGTTTAGTTATAAGTATAAACTTACAAATAATCATAAATTCTTTATGCACTAGCACGTTTCTAACGTCCAGTCCTTCACTGGTTACTTTAACATCCCCATACTTCAACTCGAACTTGTCTTAACTGACTAAACTGTATCTGAAGGACACCTGCTCGGCTACCTGAGTTGATGTACTTCGTTTTCTCACAGATATTTACCACCCAACAAGCGAAACAAGTGTAATGACATCATTAACTGTTCACCGTGTTAATTATTTCGTGGGAACACCTGTTCGGTGCCGCTAACAGTACGAAATTCTCAAGTTATTGATGAAGACATTAGAGTAGAGGCGTTTTTGCGATCCAGTCTTACGTGAATGTTTGCGATAACTTGCTTATTGATGTTTCTACAGGATATCATCAATAAAGACAGAGCAGCCGGATGCTAATTACTAGATGAAATATTAACAATCACCCAAGCACTCCCCCCGTGATGTATTTTAAACGTTGTTTGTATGGAAATGTTAAGATTATTAATAAGACATTTGCTAATTAGCCATCCTTAGACTGAGCTCACACGAGATTAGAACAAAGGTGAGGATAAAAGCAAATTTCCAGTTTGACGCTAGATAATAGCTGTTCATATTAGTACAGTGCATTGATTTTAGCAACTCAAAATTTAATTCTAATATTAAATACTTGATATTGAAATGATAAAATATCTGCTACTCAGAAAAAGTTATAGGAACATTAACTAATGAATTATTAAAATATACAGCAAAAATGCTTCCATTTGGCATAAGTAGGATACTAAAATGGAGGATATTATAGATCCATCCATATTTTATAGCCAATATCAAAATCAACTCAAATAATGTTGGATCTAATATCCACTTGATTTTTTATAAATTTTGCATCGTCAAACTGAAGCCTTTTGGCTCTTTACTTTAGTAAAAAAACTTAAAATTTACCAGAGCACTTATGAGAATATAATCTTCGGTATCGGAGTACTGTTAGTTTTCCCTACTCAAAAGACACTTTGAATCCAAATAGTTTGAATCCAAAAACTCTGCTTTGAATCCAAATAAGCCTCACTTCAAAGTTATACTGAAGTTGTAACCAAAAAAAAATGAAGAAAGAACTATCTTTGTCCTTTGTTTTACCAAAGTTCTGTATGACATAAGAAAATGTATAAAATTAATAAAAATGAAAAAAAAAATCAATCTTTCGTGCATAGGAGCCACATAAAAAAAAAAAAAAAAGAAACCTCTTACTCAGGAGGTCTCAAAAACATCAATGATTTGGAGTATACCAGCCATGGTTTTTGTTTTGTTTACTAGCTTTCTCATCATAATTCCTTGACATACCATTCATATCGCGGAAAAGGTGCGACAACTTGATGATGATGTGGGTTCGAACAACTGAGCTCCCCCCCCCCGCGTCTCTCAAGGCACAGATAAATTAAGATAAAAAAAGATAAAAGAAGATTAATCTTTATTTTATTCTTGTACATGGTTATTGTTTAATACTCTTTTCTAAATTGCAAATGATTTCTATAATTTGATTAAATGTTCTAACTACCATATAACAAAATGAATACGTATAATTTAATATGCAATTGTAATTCCAATCGGCTATTGCTGTTACCCTCCTGCCATAATCAGAGCCTTAATAGCTCAATAACACCTTATCCCTACACTGTCCTCTACAGATAACGGAGAAGATGAAAGCATTCTTGCTTCGCCCCTTTAAGCCAGTCCTTATAAGGAATAACTAATATTGTGGAATTATACTTTCGCATTATATTAATTGTTTTTGACGGCTCTTGAAAGTTATAAAATGGAATCTGCCAACAAACAAAGCAAAGATTAATAGCAAAATAAATAAATAAATAAATAAATAAATAAACGTTATTACAACTTCCGAAAAGTGAAACCTTACTATCGTATTTTTTCAAAACGTGATAACAATATCCTTAGCAGGATTTGAAAGAAAATTATTCGAATGTGTTCAAAACAATTGTTCTGTAGAACAAGATCGTTCATGTTGTACTTTCTTCATTGATCATAAACAACTTTTTTCTTTTTTTTTTGTCATTAAATTCAGTGAATTCTCTGGCTGGTTCTATCAATGCAGCGGGAATAAATCGGGGGTTACAAAAATCTTCCTCTTTCGTTGTCGTCCGAGATGGAATCGAAACTCGATGATGCGAAGTGTGTCTTATGGCATTTCGATGTTTCCTCAACTACTTTGCTATACGAATCAATAACGTAACACACTTTAGGTGGACCCGGCACGAGCAGTTGTATTTATAATCGGATTTACTTAATCTTCCTTGGTCAGTAAAGTTTGCCGTTGTCATCGTTCTCAACATCGCACAAACAATGTCACGTGACTTGCTCGCTTAGTCAGCGCATCTTCAGAGAGAAGCTTCTTCGTTCTATCTCCGATACAGTTTTCGTATGCGATAAGATATCCAACGACCGCTTTGTACTTCGCTGTCACCGAGAACCAGAGCAGATCATGTAATTAGCTTTCAGATTAATTAATCGCTTACTGAAGGTATTGATCATATTTTTTTTAGTCACGTGGCCTTTCTCTCGACTTGATTTATAGCAATGAAACAATCATTCAGGAATGAAGGAGCTGAAGCATACATCGCTGTCAATTTTAGTGTTAACCATCCAATTAACATGGCTGTTAGCATTTCTTTATTGTTCTATGCGATTCAAAGTATTTTTTTTTATTCTCATGATTGGGCTACGGTGAATAGGATAGCTTTTTGTCTTAATCATTTGATACAACGGTGATAAAATAATAATCAAATCTTAACAATATCTTATAAATGAACTGTTTTCAAAAAAATTTCACTTCTTTGTATTTATCCATTTTTAATTACTATCCATTTTCTTAATACAATTATTCTGGGCTTTGTCTTATCTCTCTAAACTGCATGACTCTCGATGAAATTGATAATTCGTTGGAACAATTTTACATTTCAGTTTACGACTAAATTAGCGTGTGCAAAATAATATTTTTGATGAGTAGGACCATCCCTTGTTCTTCTTACCTTTAAGGTTATCTTTTAAGGGTTTCTAAAAGCCAAAGCAATGAAAATGAAAGTTCCATAAGTTTTCTCTTATACTAGACTACGCTTCTTGTTCAACTATTTCCCTCTTACCTTATCATAATTTAGGAGTTAAAAACATTAAAGAATTGAACAGATAGTCATATTGTGATTAGCATCTGAGCAAATTGTCACGAAACTTCAGTTCTTTATCTTTGTTAAGGGTTTTTCATAGAAATTTAATCTTCAGTCATCCCTTGTGAACTCTACTGCAAAGTAAGCATCTGTTTGGAACGCAGAATCTCCCTGGAAGCTTTCAATTACTCGCAAGAATTTTGTTCTCCCTTTAAACTCTTTGTTAGAATACCTAAACTTCCCCCCCCCTCCTGTATCCTAAATTTTGAAAGCCACAGCGTAGTTCGAGGACAACGACATTCTTTGGAAAGGGGATTCAAATCCCATTAAAGAAACGTTTATAGTGGATTTTCAACTGAAAATGAATTATTCTGTTAAAAGCCATTCAGCTGAAGAACATATTAAAGTAATATCACGAAATGACAATGATGAGCGGAGACATAACTGTCTCCGCTCATCATTGATAGATACAAATTTTTTTTTTATTTCTTTATTCAGAAACGATCACAGAATCAAGTGTTGTCGTCACTTCAATAGAATACACTTGTTTAGAATGTCAAAGGCTCTGCAGGAAGTATCCGCTACCAGCTGTGTGTCGCATCAAAGGCTAATTTTATTGTCTATCCATCCATCTGTACCTGTATATACTGGGAGTTCTGCTCCTAATCGCTCCAACTGCCATCTCCTCCGAGTATCTTTTCTATGACCATTACATCTAGCAATTATTAACAGTTTGTCCACTTGCATCACGAGTTGTTCATATAGCTCGTGATGCAAGCTCTTCATGTCATAGAGCTGTTCATATATCAGTAATTACACTACAGATATATGAAAACATTTTTCGTATTTTTAATTTCTTTTTTGATTTCTTTATCCATTTTGTATAATAGTTTGTATTTAGGCTTAAACGCTCGATTAATACAGAGGCATTCTAGAAAATAAACAGTTTGAAAATATGACATTTGTTCATTCATTCTGTTAACTTTTTGACAAATTCCTCAAGAATGTACTTAGTATCTTAAAGACCAAATGAATTTCTTACTACACGAAATATTCAATGACCAGTGGCGAAAGTTGGAATTTAGAAAATCTCTGCCAGACCAACGCCAAATTTTATGTCGTATTCTGCATCAAACATGAAATAAATGCTAATAAAAAAAAGGAATTTGAACTTGATTTAATTTCGTCTAATACGTACCAAGAAAGGTTAGGAAAAAGAAAACCAGGACGTCCTCTTAAACGATTCAACGATGACTTCTAAGGCCGGAACAGGCGGCCATGCTAGGCCTAAATCCTTGATATGCATGATGATGATGATGACGTACCAAGAAAAGGATAAAAATGTATTACCGCCTAGCATATGGTACCCAAACTGTGCATTTACGCATGCGCCACTGCATGAATAAGTTAAGAATTGCCATTGGTTTAACACCATTCGTGTTTCTTTAACTTTTTTGAGACTCTGGCACCCTATCCTATTCCCTCAGCCATACGGCTGGTGTGGATAGCTAGTTTCTACCATACGAGTACCAGGAAGATGATTACGAGCAAGGTGGCTTCCCGTTGCCTTCCTTGCCGTACTATATTTATGACTGTAGATCCGTGTGTGTGTTCAGGACCAGTTTGTCTGTTTTGAGGGATGAAAAACCAGAGTTACCTGGAGGAAACCCTCCATCTCCGTATAAGACCGTTTAACTCACATTTAGTCGAAAGAGGCCAGATAAAGGTTCCTCACGCCACTGACGGGTATCGAACCCAGGTCTTTCCGACCAAAGGTCTATACTGACTGAGTTACGGAGGCTCTTTTGGAACCCTATTCAACATAAAAAGATAATTTATTTTTCATAGAACACGGGACTCCTGTGAAAAATCTCATGAAATAAATTATGAGAAAAAATCATGACAATAAACCTGTAAAAGACTGCTATAGGTCATACGGTTCAACATTTGCCATATTTTTGTTTACTTACTTAATCCTCTAGAGCAGCGCTTCCCAAACTGAGGGCCGTGAAATAATGAAAATAAATTTAAGATGTTTTAAGACTAAGTGTGCCATGTCAAATGTGTATATAAGATGCTAAAAATTTAATATTTGCATTTGATTTTTGCAATATTCGCTGTGTATGTTTTGTATTGAATATAAATACAACAAATATTATAATAATATATGACTGTAATACGATTTTTTTTTCCAATGGGAGCCGTGAAATATTTTAATTTTTCCGAAGGGAGGTCCTGATATCCAAAAGTTTGGGAAGCACTGCTCTAGAACAGTGCTTCTCAACGTGTTTTGGATCATGCCCCACCTCAACGTCTCAAAGATTTTGATGCCCCCCCCTCTAGCATAATAGTCAGCCAAGTTCTGAAAAAGTATAATATAAATATGTACATGCACATTTTCTAATTGCCCCCCAAAATATTCAAATTGCCCCCCCCTGTGTGGCGTACGCCGCACACTGCTCTAGAGAGTGGAGCATGTAAAGGATCTGATGCAGTAATTATACAATATGTTTATGCTAGGTAAATAAAACTAGAGGAATAATAAAGGGAAGAGTTAATAATGTTGATCTTTCGCATGACGTCACTTCTAGAAGGAAATTTTCGTTGTGAAGTCACGCTGATTCGTAGTTTATGTATTTATTTATTGAAACGAAATACAAAAATGACACAAAAAAGTCTTATTCTTAAATTTTGTAGTCTTAGACGTTATTTCATTTAAGAATAATTTCTACCTTAACAAGTTCCATTTAATTTAGACGCCTACAATGCCTTAATTGAATTCAATTTCTTTAATTATTTTTCCATGAAGGTATTCTTCCTCAGAAAGAAAACGCCTAAGGAACCTGCTGACGAACATAATTACATTCCTTCATTTTGTATGAATTGGATTTGTATATTTTCACTTTGATTTCCTGAATTTTTCTTTTCATCAAAAAACCCTCCAATGGAAAATAAACGTTCTTTATTTAATAAGAGTCATTAACGGTTACAAGAAATATATTTTTCGGAGTTGATTACATTCACAAACACCTTCTTCGCTACGGAGAGCTCAAACAAAAACAATCACTGGATGGAGGCTTCTTTCTTGGTTAAATGAATAAAAATCAACCGAAACACTTTTTTTTATCGTATTTAATTTTGTGATGAAATATCGCTGCAAATACATTTTAAATATTTAATAATAGTTGCTATTAATGATAGGTCATTAATACTCAAAAGCAACGCACACAAATGCGGGCATGTTATCTTTGTCAATTAAGTGAGTTTCACGGTTGGTTTGTCCGTTTCGCGCGAAAAAAAAGTCTGATTTCCGAAATGAACATTCTTTTATCTCCGCATGAGACCAGATAACTCATCTTCGGTTAGAAATACTTTAAGTTCAACTATCGCTCTCCCAATCCATTATGGAGTACTTTTGACGGTAGAAATACAAGAAGCCAACTGAAATGTCAGTCGATAACATCATTAAGGAGAACCTTGTTTCAGAGTTGCCATTTTGTGTTAACTCTTATCAGTTCAAGATCTGAAAGCCCGCATGCACCTTGTCATCAAGTCTATTGACACACTGCACAAAGTGTAAGATGTTTTCAGAATGGCCCACATGAAATGCAGTTGAGAGAAAAATAAAATAAAATAAAATAAAATAAAAAGCGTAATTTCGCCCATTGGAAAAAAAAAGCGTTTGATAGAAAGACACCAGTTGAGAAAAGATTAGAGATTACAGCTGTAAAAGTTTGAGAGAAATTAACAGAACGAACAATTGATTTCAGTGGTAGAGCAGTAGAAACAATTATATAAATAATCACACTAGTTTTATTTATTTATTTATTTATTTTAAAGTAGCTCTGTTAAACTTTGTTTGACACAATAGATTCTCGTCAAGTAACATTACCACCAACAGCTAGCATACTTATACCCTACGGCCATTTATACAAATCGTGAGATTAATCTGATTTTCGCTTCATTGTTCCGAAATGGGATAGTCTTGTTGGAGAGTTCTTGCACAAGCCATAAAATGGGTTTATTGAAGATAGATTACAAGTATCCAATCAAACGCAACTTGGTTTCCACTGTTGCGTGTCTAGATTGTATTTAGGCAAAGGGAGCTACATAAGGGATGAAATAGTGCTTACGTGTACTTTGGTTCTCTCCATCTCTTTCTCTCTGACAATCTCTAGAAGAGAAACTAAGATATTGGGAGCTATTTTGGTGGTACTGATGAATTCAGCTGTCTGTGTAGATGTTCTCGCTACGGGTTGATGGAATCTGATAGGTGATGTGGCCAACATTGGTCATTTTAGTTATCAGATCTAACACTTAGCATCTATTTAGCACTTTAATTATTGTAAAACAAGCCATTATATTGTTATAAGATGGGATTATGTTGGATATCTTTATGTAGATTAAGTTAATACCTTTTATATTTGAATTCATAATAACTTGCATGATGCTCCATATTTTTGAACAGTGCACTGTAACTTGTGCAATGGAAGAGGGAACCTCTCATGTTGGAAAGATCTAGATCTATTCACCCCTTCAAATTATAACACATAACCGAAAAACATAATTTCATTATTTTCTCTTTTTGAAATTCAATAAAAAAACTCAGGAAAGTAACTTAACAGACTTTGTTTACTAAAAACCATTAATTACATGAATTAAATGCGCATAGATTAAAATACGTGAGTCCTGTAGGTAGTTTAAAAGTTTCCACTAGATGTCGTTTTATTCTTTTTTAAATACATTTTACAAATTGTAGCCTGTAATATTCATTTTGTATGTCCATACGCACGTTGTTCCTCGCCTGGATGAATTTTTTACTGAATTCTTACTAAAGTTAGTCCAACGATCTCAATCCTAGTTGTAGTCAAAAATATGTGCACGCTTCATTTCAATAAATAATGTCATCCAAACGTTATTAACGAAACCTGGGAATTAAACCAAAATGGCTGCTCTGCTGGATGCTACTAATGCATTGCGTACTTTTACCCACTTAAAATTAATCAGTCAAAAAAGTTCTGCTTACGATATGCACCGAAAAATAGTTCGATCTAAGTGAATTGTGTGGTATCTCACAATGGTGACTGAGCATTTAAAAGGTATCAGACAAAATTTCAAGACATCTTAAATTTAAGTTGATTGCCATTCCATTAACTGACTCTTAAAAAAAAAAAAAAAAAACGTTATTTTATTGCTTCCCAACTTAAATGTCGTAATTAGCGTAATGAATTGGCACGAGGTGTCAGGTAACTGCTTCTTGTTTTATGGGTACTGCTTCCGGAAGAAGGATGCATTTACGGTGACCTAACTGCTTCTTTTTGTTGTCGAACAAAGAAAATTTCCAATAAGTTTAGCCTTTGCTATTAACCATTAGCACATCATAGGAGCAACTTAAAAAAAAAAAAACAGTATCTTAATTGAAAGGCTTCAATAATTTGACAAATAAAAATTGTCTCCAAATAATTGTAGAACTAATTCTTGTCTAAAAATATTCAGGTTTAGTAATGACGTGTATATTGCATGTCATTACATGTATATTATGCATACGTTACATATTGCATCATTTACATTAACACTGGTGATTTATTATTATTAGTAGTATTCCCTAACGGTTCTCTTGCATTGAAGATCACATGGCGACTATTTATGTAACACATCCTAGTAACAGTCATGTGATAACACCTACTGCATTTATTTCTCTTACCTCCCCTTAGTGAATTGTGTGGAAAGAACTGTTAGGCCCTTTTTCAGCAAGTCTAAGCTGTCGCAGTTCACCTTGCCATCTTGGATGGAGATGGCAAGTTTATATATATATATATATATATATATATATATATTAAGCAACTCACTGTCTTCATAAGACTTCGTATGCTTGGTTTTGCCCAAAGCCTTTGCTGAGTTTATTTATTTATTATTGAATCATCGGAAGAGAAGCTTAGAAAGTGTGAAAATGAAAGAAAGGCGTAGTTACGACTGGTGGGACTTAATTTAATGAGACATGCGTTCCATGATTTACGAAGAACTGCGTGCCATTACAGATATTGCACAAGTGAACTCGGCGAACGCCGCAATGATTAAGGAATCAATGTTTAAGTGGGTCACTACTTGAATGTGCAACGTGTCTGCCTCCGTCGGATGTTTGCTACGAGGAAGGCTAGTTGAACGACATTCGTATTTAGTTTTTATCGCATTTTCGAGTTACTGTTCTCTGGCTGCGAACTGCGACAGTGCAGTCAATTCACATTTTTCCTTCGTGTTAGACAGTTTTAAGCACGTGTACATGATTTTATTACTGAAAGGTGAACAACAACAATTTGCAGTGAACACGCACACACACACACATCATTCATCTGCAAAATTCCTAGGTTGACCTATAATTGACTGCAGCTACTTACTCCAGTATCACAACCACAGTCTTGATCACATTTTTCTCAATGAGTGAAATTACCTAAGAGCAGAGGTTTTCAACACATGGTCCGCCGGCCATTTTGAAAAAATAAGTACTTAACATTAAAACGCCATTAAATAAAAAATAATTCAATGAAGCCATGGGCTAATATACTGCGGTATTTAGAATTGTAAGGTGCTTTCCAGATTCACAAGGAACGCTGTGCATTTGACACTTTACATAAAAATAAATATTAAATAGACATGCTTCTTCAGTCATCTACCATCGCTAAGCGGTACTTAAGTACTAGTACTAACGTCGCAGGTAGATGGCTGAAGCAGTAGTTCGTTCGAGTGCGCTGTCTAGTGCCTTCCAGATACATCTCGAAGGTTCTCGATACTTCGTTATTTTCATATAAATACAAGACGATCTCATCCACAGTCAGTCAGTTAGTCTTGAACAGTGTGATGTATAAGTGCACACAGGTTCGTCGTGTCACCCATAGCCTATTGTGGTTTTATATTGCCAGACTTTTTTCATTAGTGTGAGACATATTCAGTGGATAATAACCGTTACACGGCCATTTTGGATAATTTTTTGGGGTTCACCTTCCATCCCTATGGCGTCTACGAGTAAGCGTAAATCAAGTGATTCTTATCGGGTTTTTATGAAAAGTGGACCAATTTGTACTTTTTTGTGCCGATCGACGATAAGCCAGTGTGTTTAATTTGTCGTGAGTCAATGTCAGTATCAAAACAATACAATATAAAACGATACTATGAGACAAAGCATGCGTCCAATTTCGATCACCTTCAAGGGCGGCTTCGTGTGGACAAAGTGATCCGTCTCCAAATTGATTTAAAATGCCAGAAGGGTACGTTTAAAAAGCAAAGGGAAGAGAGCGAAGCGTGCGTCAAAGTAAGTTATATAATAGCTGAAAAAATTGCTAAAAAAATCAAAAGCCTTCTTGGACAGCGAGTTTGTGAATGAGAGTCTCATCGCTGCTTGGGATATTCTGTGCCCAAATAATAAGAAAGTTTGTCTGGGGTAACTGTAGCACGAAGTGTCGAAGAACTTTCCAATGACATTGAAGGAACTTTAAAAAAAACGGTCGTCCGAATTTACGTCATATTCACTTGCTTTAGATGAGAGCACAGATGTGAAGGATACAGCACAACTGGCTATCTTTGTCCGTGGCATTGATCAACAATTCAAATGTGACAGAAGAACTGCTAGAGCTCGTTCCTATGAAGGGAATGACGAAAGGTACTGATATTCTTGAAGCCGCCAAGAAAACTCTCCAGCGTTTCGACCTCTGCTTAACCAACCTCGAGGGTGTGGTAACTGATGATGCCCTTACTATGGCGGGAAAGAACGAAGGTTTTGTTGCGCTGCTACGGATAGAACCGGAACTAGATGGAAAAGATTTCGTCCATTACCACTGTTTAATCTACCAGGAGAATTTGTGCGCGAAAACTATTGGATTTGAGAATGTCATGAAAGTTGTTGTGACTGTCGTCAACATTATTAGGGCAAGAGGATTGAATCATCGTCAATTCCAAGAGTTTTTGACTTGAGCAGAGGGAAGGTTCTTAAAAGTGTCTTTGACTTAAGGAGCGAACCACAGCAGTTCATGAAAACCAAGGGGGATCCGATTGCGGAATTTAACGATCACAAGTGGATGGCAGACTTTGCCTTTGTGACCGACATCTCGTTGCATATGAATGACCTAAATATACGCCGCTACAATCCAAAGATCAACTGGTGCACACTCTGTTTGATCACATCAAAGCTTTTGTGGCCAACCTCAAACTTTGGGAGGCACAACTCGCAAAAAAATACTTAACTCATTTTCACTCTCGCCGAGTCCAACTGTTCCCCTCTTGATGAATACGCTACAAAATTAGCCGTGTTGCGAATTGAGTTCCAAGAGAGATTTAGTGATTTTCGTAACCAACAGTCTTCTTTAGATTTATTTTCAATTCCATTCAGTGTCAATGCTGCCGAAATGCCAGGCTTGTTTATTTGTATAGGATAGGATATAGGATTTTATGTAAAGTATCACATGTACAGCGTTCCTTGTGAATCTGGAAAGCATCTTACAATTCTAAGTATACCGCAGTATAGCTTAGTGGCCAGCGGGCTTCATTGAAATTTTTAATGCGGCCTGCACTGTCTGAAACGTTGAAGACGCCTTAGAGCAATAGAGAAGTTAACTGAATAAGAATGAGCCACGAAGCTCATTTTTATAATAATATTATAATATTATGATATAAGATAATATAAAGTGAATTAAACTTTTTTAAAAAATTTTATTAAAATATAAAATATTTTTCAAATTAATCTTAAATATTTTTAGTAGAATAATAGTATACACTATTTTTTTAAAGAGAAATAAATAATGATAGGTTATTGAGCAAGTAGTTGTCTAATAATTACTTACTTTTAATTCTGATAATTACGTTAATTTTGATATAGAAATTAAAGGTATTCACTTATTGGAAAATAGGTTTCTTTAATAAGAGAATAAATCACTAAAGGGAAGTTAGTTCATATTTCTCATTATAATGAATACAAACATTTAAACTCATTGTTAAAAGGCATAATTAATTCCAATATCGATCAGTTAGGTTTTTAATTGACCATGAAAAAAAATCGTTAAAGAAACTATGAATTAATAATAAGCCTATAACGAAGGACGGTAATAACCATTTAGAAATTACCACTAATTACTAATTAAACCATATGTTTTTTCCCTTTTTTTAAAGCAAGTAATAATTTGCCAGAGAATTGACGTTGCGTGATGAAATTATGCTAAGCCTTCTCTTCAAACAAGCGAAAGGCAACAGACCAAGTTAAACGAAGAAAAAAAAATTATTAAACAAAAAAAGAGGGCGCTTCTTTATAATTTTATCATTAAATCGTTACATTTTTGTTACACAATCATTGATTTTTAAGTTAATTACACAAAAATGCTAAATTAATTGGAAAAAATATAAAGAAAAAAAACAACAATTTTTATTAAAAGAAATAATAAAATTTTATATTTTCTCTGAAATTTCTAAATATATATAAAATATGCAAATGATCATTTTATTCCTAGCACTTAGTTCGCATTAGACTCGACTTCCATATAGAAATGCTTTCTTCATTAATTAAAGTCTACAAATTCTACAGCAAAAATTCTACTGCTATGTGTTTCCAGGTCATTCCACAGATACTAAATTGCACCGAGATCCGATGACTGATGACTAATAGGATTTCATTCGTCGATGAACCCACAAAGGTTCTTATTAATGTGGTCCATTTATGGACGAATACCATGAAAAATATCAAGAGGGGAACAGTAAAGAGTCAGTTAGTGGAATAGACACAAACTTAACGTCAGCAGAATCTAAGTTACACGTCATTAATGAAGGAATCAGTGAAAAAAAAGAAGCGAAACTAGCTGAAGAATTAGAGAAGTATTATGTCGAAATAATTGGGGCTGTCAAGAGTGTTGCTAAGTGAACTACAGGATGTTATATTTGAGCAATAGTGATTAGGGACAAGGAAGTAAGTAGTAGTTCTATGGTAAAATAAATGCAAAAACTTCTAGAAGGGTAGCTAATTTTAAATAAAATTATATGGTAAAATTTCAAAGAAAATAACAAAAAGATTGATCAATCGAAACATTTAGGCAAAATTTGGAGAAAAATTGTAAAATTCAGGACATTGAGACTTATTATTAATACTATATTGCCATATCTAAATATGATTATATATGATGATATGCAGAAATACAAATAATGAGACTATGCAATCAAAAAGTTTTCTTATTAAAATGTTATGATATAAGATATTAAAAAGTGTATTAAGAGTTTTTAAATTTTTTTTAAATTTAAAATATTTTTTAAAATAATCAAAAATATTTCAAATAAAATATAAGTTACACCATTTTTTTAAAGAAAAATATATAAATCAGGTGTGACAACTTGATTATCCTATTGTAAAATAAATATCTATTATAGTTTTAAAACGAATCGGATCGCGTAGCTTTCGGACTGCACTGTAGACTCAAATATACAAATATTACTGGGAAAAAACACGAAAGAGTTTGAAAACAAAAAATGAACTTTGAAGGTCCAATAACAAAATCGAAAGAAAGCACCAACTCGAGTTAGTCAGGGTTGCATGTTTTGAAGTTTTCTGAAAGGATAGAAAAATCCGAACTGTATGATGGACTGAAGATGCAAAAGAAATATTCCTGAAAAAAAAAAATCATATCAAAAGTTCTCTGCAGGTAAGTGACTAGGTGTCCTTAGAAATATAGAGAAAAATGTAAGAAAGCTAAGCTATGTGTAAAAAAAAGCAGCTAAACAAATAGTCACGGGAAGAGTTTAGTAACAAGGTAGAAGATTGCGAAGTTAACAAAATATTCGGGAGGTTGTTTAAAAAATTAGGAACTGAGAAAACAATAATGTAGAAGGAATTAGACATCGCAAAAGAGTGCATTAAAAAGCTAAGCATATTCTAGATGTCTGAGTAATTACTTTGAAATATTATTAATCGAAAAAAGCTGTGACAAGCTATGACAAGGTGACAAGGGACAGACTGTTTCTGCTCATTTACTTACGAGTATGGGTGTAAATACGATATTATATAGAATATTAAAATTTATTATTATATCATGTGGTATGATATCATAATATTACTACTGGAGCGACTTTTTTCATAAAAGTGTGGTTTTAGAACTTCTTAAGATGTAAATAATGCAATCAATAAAAATTAAACATTTAAACTTTTATATATTTACGTTTATTTAATAATTTAATTTAATCAAAGAAGGTATTCATTCCCTTTCGTCAGAAATTTTTGTAAGTTTTTTGAGTATTTTGCATTGGGGAGTTCAATTTTTGTTTTCCAATTTAACTGTAGCGATACTATATTTATTTAGGTTTATTGTCATGTTAGTATTTCAAAGATGATGAGAAAAACAGCGGAGTGACATATTTTGGACGGAGATATTCTCTTAAGACATTCCGACCAAGTAGAGAGTGTCCAGTCAAAATTCATAATTATAAATTAATCTGATTTTGATCCGAGAAGAATATCTCATCCTTAATAGGCTATCTTAGGATTTTCTAGACGCCTGAAAATAAAATAAAACAAAAACCTGCCTGAAAACATTTATGAACTGGACTACAGGAGCATGCCTCTATGTTTTGTAGAATTTTAGAATAATATATTTATAATTTCTAATATTTGAACTCAGAATTTAATATCCATGAGCAACCCTGTTTCTTATTGTTTCCTACTGGATTAATTTTAAAATAGTTGTGCTTTACTAATTAATCTTCATTTTACTGATTATCATGCTAGATGTTGACGCTGATTATCATGAGCCTCTATAGCTCAGCCGGTATAGACGAAGCCCTTTGGTCGGAAAGACCTGGGTCGATTCCCGTCTATGACGTGAGGAACCCTTATCTGGTCGTCTCTTTCAACTAAAGGTGAGTTAGCGGGTCTCATACGGAGGTGGGGTTTTTTCACCCGGAAACTCGGGTTTTTCGTCCCTCAGAACAGACAAACTGGACCATGAACACACACACGGATATACAATCATAAATACATACTTAATCTCTCACCAGGAGGGCTCAATCAGTCCTAAGGGACAGTTGAGGAACGGGGAAAACTCCATACGAATAAATTAAATTAAACTGATTATCATAGTTCTATGAGCCGCCTAGCTCAGTCGGTATAGACGAAGCCCATTTGTCGGAAAGACCTGGATTAAAAGTAAATGCATTTACTTACATTTAGCTTTCTAAATTTAAAATATGAACCTTATAATAAAAGCATCTTGGAAATTCTGTAGTAATTCAGTTTGTGAATTTTGCCAATTTATTTTATATTATTTATGTTACTTTATCTAATTTTCAAATTCCACTGACTTTGAACAGATGTTCACCGATTTGTTGACCTCAATGCATTAATGAAAATTGCAATGCCATAACTTTTAAATGTCATTCCAACTCCAAATTAACTAATACTCATTTTAGAGATGGGATACTGGTTTGACCAATGTCGTCATCTCTTAATACTCTCTTCCTGGAGAAAGCCATAATTACAATAACAAGCACTAATTCCAACCTAACAATACGTAGCATCAAGAGCGAGCTTACACAGCAATAACTCTGGAGTCGTGGACTGAATTGTATCTGACGTCCAGATTTATGTAGTCGACTCAGCAGTCCTCTCAGACAGTATTACTGTCGGATTCGAAGACAACTGCAGATAATTAAACGCCAATTATAACTCAGGAGAGTTTACTAATAACTGCTAACACAACTGAATGGCCTTCCTCGACTTCAAGGACCATCGTTGAAATTACAGAATGTAGAGGATTACTTGTATGGCACTTCAAAGACCCGATGTTACCCAAAGCAGTTACAAGTCTCCAAACTTGATCTGACTAACCGTTTTACTGCAAAACATCTACTATACTTGGGTAAATGTTCTGTACAACTGCAGTGATGCAACGGATTATGTTTAAATCACCTTATCATCATAGGAATTTCCAATATGGGCCTTCCTCAAATTTGTGAAGTATTGTTAAATAAATGCATGAGTCTATCCGCTTCTGTAAACATGTAATTCAAATATATGCTTGTTGGTATATTTGTAGGCAGAGATGTCCGTGATTGTCTTTGCGTGAAAAATGGATTTCATCACTCGGTGTGAGACCACTGTTCTCTTCCGGATTATGTAAAAATATAAGAAAAATATACAAAAAAATTGGTATAAGTTTTTTTTTTCATGGATAATTTCCATACTCTTCTGTTTAATAAGCTTTCGTTAGTAGAGAAGCCAAAATCCTTTACAGACATGTCTATTATCTGCGTACACCTTTTATCTGAAAAGATCATTTAATGATATGCTGCTTAGAAAGAAGTCATCGGTACCCCCCCCCCATCGGCAAATTGCATCGTGCCATGTAACGAGTCACGTATTTGCAGCCGTATAAATTGGAGGACATACGATGCTCCCAAGTCAGTGTAACTGTGTCAGAGTGAAATGGCCGTGAGAAGGGAACTGACTGAGTTTGAAACAGGAGTTGGATACCATGTAGCAGGCGTATCTGTTTGGCAAATTGCGGAAAAATTTGACCATCTCAGGTCAACAATTAGTGATACCATACTGAGATGAGCGCAGGGAGTCAATTGTAAGTCTTACCAACAGTGGACGATCAACTACACTCACCGAAAGTGACAGTAGAGTGCTACAAAGGACAATATGTAAAAACCGCCATTGCCAACCGACACATTGAATGGGGAATTCCGGCCATCGACTTAAACACGAATGTGCACGATTTTTATCAGAACCGAGGCTTCCAACATGGGTTTCCATGGTAGGATCGCAATATGCAACCCCGCATTATTACCATGCAACGTCGTCTTCAGCGGTGCAAAGAGCGTGTACACTGAGAAGTGGAAGCTTGGGAAAGCTGTGTGCTGTGGAGAGACAAATCACACGACACCCTCTACCGAGCAGGTGGGCGTGTGTGGGTGTGGTGGATGCCCGGTGAACGTCTCTTACCTCAGTGCGTAACCCTAACTATGAAATGAGAGCTTACGATGTGATAGTATGATTCTGTTTTTCCTGTTTTGGCCTTCGAAACACAGAAGAGATATTTGAACTTTCTGGACAATGCAATGCTTTCTACTTTGTGGTTTATGCGGTAGTGACCATTGTCTTTTTTAGAAAGAGAAAGAACAATGTCCTCACACTCAAATTACTTACACTGACTACTGTACATGTTTTGAAAATTGTATTTTTTCTATATAGCCTGAAAATAATGGTTACATGAAAACGTCTTTTTACATATGGAAAATAAACCTATTTTTTTCTGAAATTACTCAGTGCGTCACGCAAAATAAGACTGTTTAATTTAGACTTTAGAATAATCTTTCTGATGTCCTCTTTATTTATTTACTTTATTATCAGGTCTTCATGGTAGGTTTCGTCTGCATTTTTGTTAGCATCTCAAGTTATTATTGCAAAACTACCCTTATCTTGCTAGAAATTCGTAATGATAAGTTGCCGTCTATTTTTATTACTTCTTAGTTTTTTTGTTTTTTTTTGTGAATCCATTGAAGTAAGTTAGAAAAATAGTTCCTCAAGTATTTGACCGGATTTAAATCCGTACCCTTCCCTGTCTAAAGAAAGGATTATTTCGACTGTTCTAGGATACAAAGGACTTTTTAACCGCAGCTAAATTGGCCTGTCTCAGTCGGTCGGCAATTACAAGGTTTCCCTCGTGGGAACCCATTTCGTTGTCCTTCACAAAATACACAAGGCGGCTTCACTTAACAGATATAACATAACTTAGTTGTTTTATGTCTTTATCGTAATTAAATCTTCTGAAAATGAAATTCTTATTATGGGAGTGCAGATTGCTTTATGTGAATTCAGCCAACTTGGTAAGAGTTTTAATTTAATAAAATAAATGCCACGATTGGTTTGATTCCGAAGATATCGTTCATTATGAGTTAAGGAAGAAATGTAGTAACTAGGACCTGGGGAAAAAGCGATGAGACATCTAAGAAATTTCACTTCAGGGAAGATGTCAGCAGTAGAAATCATCAGAACGTCTAAATAAGATGACAATTCTGGACACAAATCATTACTTGAGTTATTGTACTTAGCGAGATTCGCTGTTACGCCTCTGCCTTTCTCTACTCCTTTTTCAAACATGGCGTCTCAGACCTGAAACATTGATGATTTTAGACATTGCATGGATACCGCATGAGATGTTCCCGTGAAAACTAACTTTGGAATCTTTTGTTCAGTCCTTTACTTGCAATGGAAAAAAATGTTTGGGCAGCAAGGGAAAGTGTTTTATTTTTATTTTTATTTTTCTAATCGACCCAGTGACCAGTTTTTTTTCTAAATTCACATTGCATTAAAAATCCTAAAAATTAAATTAAATCCTGGATTAATATATGTTAATAACAGAAGGTAACCTACGCATGCCAACATGCGTAGGTTTTTTTTTTTATAAATGGAGATCTTCAATTTTTCTGAAGATCTCCATTTCCTGGGTCAGAAAAACTGAAGATCTCTCTCTCTCTCTCGTTGGCGAATTTTTGTTCTTAGCAGCTTTATTATAATATCGCCAGTCGAATTTTTCTTCCTAGAAGATGTTAAATGTTTATTGGTAATTTCTGTCTTCTGTTTAGCTGTGGTTTAAAGCATTATTTTTGCTTATAAAGTCTTCTGCGTCATTTACGTCCAAATCATTTTTATTATCATCACTGAGAACTACTTTATTTTCTTTGTGATGTGTTGCTTAATTTGCGATCATCAACCTATTTCATATATTCCCCCATATTAAATTTTCGTGTTAAATTTTCACTCTTTAATATATCGGCATAATATCAAAAACATTCAAATTGGTTGAACCGTAAAATAAAAGGAAGCAATAATTAGGAAAGCTATTAAATATAGATTAGCCGAGCGTTTGAAAGGCTTTATAGCTTCCTTTATGAAAGGAATAAGTTAATGCCAGATAAATAGTGGAGCACTGAGATCAACAGATGTAGAAAATTACTCATACAACTACATTCCGTGTAATAAAATGTGTGGAGAGTATGAATAATGCTGGCCTGTAATATGAATTTGTAGTTAGCGCCTCAAGCGGAGTTAACTGCGTGCATCAGAGACGTTGAGGTATTTGTTGACATCGTTTGGCTGAAGCAGGTACTTTCATTACAATGTTCCAGTATTAATTTATTCCACTGAAAAGGCTGAAGTGATGTAAAGGTGTTATGATTCCTATAATATAGATTAGTTTAGCCCTTTTTTATTATTTATAGTCTGTGCTGGCCGAGTAGACTGTTCGAATCCCATTGTATTGGAGACGAAGTGGATAACAAAGTCCCTTGTTTGATCTTTATTGTAGAGTGTCCGGTTTGTCTTGCCTTTAGTCTCACCGCCAACGGCATTAAAAGGGATGCAGTATAGGCCAACCGTTTTTCGTTGGTAGAAATCGCATTAAAAAAAAAGTTTCAATCCGATGATGAAAATTATCCACCACTGTAGACTTTCTTTCCATAGCATCACACCACAGCAGTTGTTGACAAGTGATTTCACTCAACATCTACCACCAAAATTAGCAGTAAATTTGCTTAGTTGTATTACTCAAAACCTCATGGATAATAAAACAGCAGCATAATAAATGCATTTTATAGCACAACAACAACAACAACGTTACTGGCTTGCTGGGTGAAGCATAAAATGCTTTTTATTTTCCCCTTTA
The DNA here is from genome assembly GCF_054136105.1 of Typopeltis vanoorti. Classification (NCBI taxonomy): domain Eukaryota; kingdom Metazoa; phylum Arthropoda; class Arachnida; order Uropygi; family Thelyphonidae; genus Typopeltis; species Typopeltis vanoorti. The sequence goes on along the minus strand of NC_143550.1, from coordinate 118,578,027 downwards.
TCTGTGTGGAGAAGCTTGATGGGGGGAGGTTGTGAGTCTTATGCTCGCACTTTGTGAACTATGGAGTTAGCTCTGTTCTGCTGAAAGCAGTATTGCCTTGGGTCTTTTGTGTTTTTGATAGTCATGTTCACTATAACTGGAAGCTTGTCTGATTAGTGGATTGGGATGAGAATGTGCCTTGCTGAAGAACTTTTCCGCATGGTCATGAAGGAGAGAACGGATGTCAGGGATTCCAGTTTCTCTGTGGATCTGCGTGTTTCTGACGAACCACGGGGCGTCTAAGATCATCCGCAGGCATTTGTTTTGTATCCTCTGTAGTTTCTGGATGTTAGATTTGGATGTGGGACTCCATGCCGGGGATGCATAAGTGATTAGTGGTCGAATTACCATCTTATATAATAACAGCTTGTTGCGTTTATCCAATTTGCTGTTGCGATTGATCAGGGGATAGAGTTGGGCTATGGTTCTGAATGTCTTTGTGCCTATGAGCTTGATATGGCTGTTGAAATTTAGCTTTTTGTCGAGCTGTACTCCAAAATATTTGGCTTCTGTCTGCCATGGTATCTTTTTTCCAAGAAGTTCAATATCATCTTGGATGAAGGCTTTGCGTCTGGTGAACAGTATTGCTGAGCTTGTGACGGGGTTTACTTGTATCCTCCAGTCGGAGAACCATTTCTCTAGCTTTGTGATAGTATCCTGGAGACGACTGATCGCCAGGTGTGGGCGGAGAGATCTTGTCATTATGGCTGTGTCGTCAGCATATAGGGCTGTGATGGTAGTCCTCAGGTTCTGTGGAATGTCCGCCACGTAGATTGTGAAAAGTAAAGGAGCCAAAAGAGATCCCTGTGGTACCCTGCCAGGATTTTGCGCCTAGTTGAGATGGTGCCATTTATTTTTATCTGCATGGATCTGTCAGTGAGGTATGATTTTATTAGACGGGTAAGGTTTGTTGGAATGTTGGACTGAATGAGTTTATAGAGTAATCCTTGATGCCATACCTTATCAAAGGCCCTTGGCAATATCCAGAAAAACTGCAGCTGTGTGAAGGTTCCAGTTGTATCCTTGAGTGATATGCCCCACTAGTCGGTGTATTTGTTGCACTGTGCTGTGCATACGGCGGAAGCCGAATTGTTCGTTTGGAATTATTCCTATTTGGTCTGATTTTTCTTGTAGTCTTGAAAGGATAATTTTTTCAGCAATCTTTCCCAGGTTGGAAAGCAGGCTTATTGGACGGTAGCTTTGTGGGAGTTGCGGATTGTTTCCTGGCTTTTTTATTGGTATGATGTCTGCTGTTTTCCATGCAGAGGGGAAGTGTTGTATCCTCAATATTGCATTGGTTATGTTAACAAAGTGCATAATAGCCTTTCTAGGAAGTAATTTTATGATTCTTTTAGTAATTCCATCTGGCCCTGGAGCTTTTTTGTTGTTTAGATGTTTTATGATGTTGGTTATTTCAACTGGAGTAGTGGGGGTGATGCTGGCTGGTTTTTCTTCGGACTGACTTAAGGTACGCTTGACCTGCTGGTGGACTTTATATATGTGGGTGATGTTTATATTATCATATGACGGGCTGCATTGTTTTTTAGGTTTTCTGCTATTGCTTCTGCTTTTTCTTTATCAGTGTGCGCCGTTCCATGAGCAGTTTGTATGGGCGGTAGGGGATTGTGTTTAGTGCGCAGAATCTTCAGAAATTTCCATATTGTGTGATCTTCTGGGTTGAGTGATGATAGTTTATTGTCCCAATCCAGGTTCCTGTGGATTTGAAGTGCTTTTCTGAGTTGATTGTTCAACTTGTTCAGAGTTTTCTTGTCCTGTGGGGCTCTTGTGTTGTGGTATCTTTTCCTGGCTTTGTTTTTTGTTCTGATGAGGTCCATTATGTTTTCTGGGAGCAGACCGGATGGGTGGTTGGTTGTGGTTTTGGTGACTGCTTCTAGTGCTTTTTTAATTTGGCTTGTTAAATTGCTTATTGTTTCATCTATTTCTTCTTTTTTGTTGATGATTGGTACAGGACCAATGTATTCTGGTAGGATTTTAGCTAGCCTATCCTACGATATGAAGGTGTGCTGGTGGGCGAGTTGGTCTTGCGTGCCAAGTTTGATCAGGATTGGGTTGTGGTCGGATGATAGTTCACTGAGCGTCTCTAGTTTGTATTGATAACTGATGTTTCTAAGGATAGCTATGTCAAGTACATCCGATCTGCCATGAGGGCTGTAATGAGTGTGCTCAGTGGGTCCTGCTACCACAACTGAGTTAAGTGTTGAATAGTTGTGTAGTATGCGACCACTTCTGTTGTTGGTGGTGCTGAACCATGCTGTGTGTTTGGCGTTCAAGTCACCTACTATGATGGTGGGGGCTGTGGTGCCGAGGACTGCATCCAGGTCTGTTGTCAGTAGAGGATTGCTTGGTGAGTTGTAGGCAGCAAATATCTTGAGGCTTCCAGCATTGTTTGTGTGGACTTGTATTCCTGTGGTTTCCAGGTTTGTAGTCTGTGGGTTGGATATGGCATTGTGGTGGAGGTATGGTTTGATCTAGATGGCAGTGCCTCCCCCTCTGGAGCTGAGTCTATCCGTTCGGTATATTGTATGTCCTCTCACTTTTGGGTTGTTGGCAGGTCTTAGGTGGGTCTCGTTGATCAGCATTATGTCCGGGTTGTGTCTTTGTGCGAATTACTGTAGTTCTAATGTTTTGTTGGTGAGGCCATTGGCATTCCAGGCTGCAATTAGAAGCGAGTTAGGTTTTACTTTTGTTTTATTCATAGTTGAGTGCTGTGAGTATGGAATGGGTTCCTTGCAGGAATCTCTTTGTGGAGGATGGAGTTGGGTTTGTTCTGCTGAATTCCTGCAGCATAGTGGCTAGCGAAGCAGTCACTATTGCTGTGATGTTGGATCCTATTTGATTGCTTTGTATTGTGTCCTTTGAGCGGGCTGCTACTGCATAGGTCTTGGTGGAAGGTTGAGCCCTTTCCTGACTTTTATGGATTGGGTTTTGGTGGTTTGATGACTATGCAGCAGAGATGCTTTGAGTGGTGGTCCAGATTGGGGGAGGTTGGACGGGTTTTGTAGTTCCGTGATTTCTGGGATGGTGGCTGCATCCTTTGTAGTTTGCTGGGTGGGGACTTCCACAGTTGGCTGGTGTGGTTCTTGCGTTTGTGCATGTAATGGTTTGATGCTTCTCGCCACACTTCAGGCATCTGAACTCGGCTTTACAGAGTCTTTGAGCATGGCCAAACTTTTGGCAACGATGGCATTGCCCTGCTGATGCCCCTTTCCTGAGTGGCTCTGTTGATATTTTAAGTCCACAGACCGCAGTTATGTCATAAATTTGTCTTTGTGTGTTCTGTATCTCAACCAATACTAATGGCATCGGTTGTTTATCGGATCTGTACATCCGGCTGACTTTGATAGGTGTTAGGTCCTGCTGGGTAAGGTCAGCCGCGATCTCCTCGGAGGTAATGCCTTCGGTGACACCTCCCAGTACAACCTTTAGATTTCTTTCGCTGCTTAGTGCGAAGGTGTGGTACTGTAGTTTGTTGTTATCCATCATTTTTGTTATTCCTCTGTAGTCTGTGACTGTTGTTGGTTGAATTTTTACACCTTCGTCGGTGTTTCTGGTCCAGGAGTATCCAATTTGATGTTCTCTTAGGTTTCTTGCAACTGTGGTCCATTTTTCCTTTTCACGGAGAATTACCGGGGGGACCTTTTCCCTTTTTTCCGGGACTATTTGTGAGGGTATTTCGTTTTCCACATGATCATCCTCGATTCTACGTCTCTTGCCCGTCTGTTCTCCTGTGAAGACCGTCTGACTGAGGCTCTCGGGCAGGGAGATGGATGTGTCATTGATCTCTTCCACTTCGCCCTCCATATCACCGGATTCTTCCGGCCGTGTGTACAGGTTTAGGAAACCTGGCCATTCAGTATCAAATTTTTTAAGCAGTAATTAAACAATTTTAATGCTTGCTCTTTGTTTAGATGCTCTAGCAGATCAGTAATATTATCCATGTCTGTTTTATTTGTTGTTATATCTAGTAGGTAGTGATTGGAAAATTGCTTATGATCGCAATTAGAAATCCCGCAGGTCTTGAGACCTGCCAGCAGAAATTTTGTAGAGGATATTGCAGATGAAAAGGATTGCCAGCAATATCGAGCGATTAGATAAATGCGCAAATCAATAGCATATGAATTTTAGAAAATGAAGAACGCTTACCTCTATATATATCATTTATCATTCAAAACTATCGCACTGAACTAATACGCGAGCCGCCATTTGCATTTCACTCTTCTCAATCTCATGTTAAATCTCATGTTATAACACAAATCTGCCGATCTTTTATATTAAGATATTTTATAAAAATAAATAAAGGGTGTCTTATGTCTTATCCAAGTTTTAAAAGAGTAATTATTTTTATGTCTATTTTATATTAACGTTTAAAAATCTAAACAATTACAAACAAATCTAAATAAATCTAAACAAAAAATCTAAAAAATAAAAGCTAAAAAATTACAAACAAAATTGGATACAACATATAAACTGTATGGCCAGCACCCTATATCCTAAAGAAATAATAAAATATAAAGCAATTAAAAAGAGAAGATCAGGTGGACCTCAAAAGGGGATATTAGATGGATAATGAGATCGAAACATACCATTATGGTAGTCTATATCCGTAATTAGCGTTATAATGAATATGATTTAAAAATCTAGAAGAATAGATTGACGATGTTTGGAAGCATTTTCTGTATATCGAAAAATCTCTGAAATAACAAGTAAAACAATTCATTCAACTCATCATCAACACTGATGAGCTGCTGAAAAGAGACCGAAAGATCACATGGCCTAAATTTGTAAAGTAAAGAAAACAGAAGAAGAAGAAGAAGACTATATATTGTAGGTGTTTGCAGTTTCGATACATAAGTTCATATTTATCAATTAAATCTCTAGTTATAGGACTAAAATGAGTTCTGTTGGACCCACTCAATTCTCGGCTCCCTCATTGAGAAATCAGTATTGATATCAGTAGATTATCCATTCGATTTAAGCACCCTTCTTCCTAATTCTGTACCTAACTAACAAGAAACAAAGAACCAAGTCTTTCTGAAGTTCAGATGTCAATAGGACATCTGAAAGAATGCCCTTATCCAACGCTCGGGAGTTAGATAAGGGCACTTATACCTTCCTACATGAACAGTAAAAATGGAAGAATTCCATTTGTTTTAGGACTCAAGAAAAAGTCTGATTCATTTCGTAGTTTAAAATATACGCGTAATATTTTAAAGAGTTGCACTCTATTCGTTCATTGAGTTTTGCATGCAGTTTATGTATCTGTTGAAAGGAACAGCATACTGTATATATACAATTAGGTATATTAACATATTATTTAGGAAGCTATAAACATTTTTCCGACACTAGGAAATATCGTATTTTCAAAGTGTATTTATTCAACTCAAATCTTTTCAAGTCAAATATCGTGTAATAGTTTGTGTTCTTCTTTTATATTTATGACAGTTCCCTTCAAATTTAGTAAGCGAATGGACTGAAGATTGGATTATTACGTGAATTCTGCACAACACACACACACACACACACACACACACACACACACACACACACACACACACACACACACACACACACACACACACACACACACACACACACACACACACACACACACACACACACACACACACACACACACACACACACAGGTTAGAATATTTACGTTTAAAATAAGATGAAAAAACAGAACATTATGGAAGAACTGCTTAAAGAATTTGTTTGAAGCACCAATATTTTATTAATTGAATTTTTTTTTTTTTTTTTTTTGCTATGAAAAAATATTGTCGCTCCATCCTAAATGGATTTCATATCTGATGATAACGATGACCATTTCCATGTCCACTTATTGATTATTTGACTTTTGTGAAGGTTATTCCTGAGTGCTATTTTTTTCCTGATTCGTTAGTGGATATACTTCGATGGTATTTAAAGATGTTAATGGCGTCCGTCAATGTTCCTCTTGTTGCGGGGAATGTGCGTAGAGAGAAATACGCGTTGGATGCCAAATACGCTTTAGAAACTAATTTACAATGTGGAAAAAAAATGAATTCATCCTATTTTTTCTTCTACGATTTAATTCCACTGAATAAAACATTTCCTGGGTTAAATTCAACGCTTAGAATGGTTAACTTGAAAAAAAAAAGCAGACAGAAAAAATATTTTCGCCTTTTCTTTTGTGATTGTTCAATAAAAGATTAATTACATCAATTCGGAGCAAACGATTTGTTATTCCATGTGATGCCAGATGCAACGAATAAGTAGAATACCCAATAAAATTATGAGAAGTAAATTACTTCGCAATTCCAGTTGAGAATTTAAGTCCTGTACAGAATTAAGATACTAGAATCAAGTAATCCCTATTGGTAACCATTCAAGAAATATTTACTAAAAGTTAGCCTTTGCAGTTGTCTTATTTCTTGCCGACTGCCATTTAGGTGTGTACATAACATCATCGTTTAGTGGGTTGAGAGCATTGCAATGGCTCGTGTTTGGTATTATGCTATCAGGAGTGGCCAGTTAGGATGTTTTCTTCATGCACTGTTGAAATCCGTGAACGCTTTTTATTTCCTATTGGGAATAGGCGAGGTCGTTTTCAGCCCTATCTGACTATTGGAAACTGAAGGGAAGTTCAATTCCACCGGTAGCCAATCAGAAATAGTTAACCCGTGATTGTCATTAATTATGAATGGCATTGAAGAGAAGCAAACCAGTGCCACCATCTCGCAGTCTCTAACCCTAACGCGCTATATTATTGTCTGAAACAGTGTGGGTTAATGCGGTTTAATTTCTTCAGTTTACGTGACGAAAATCTCATGTTTCCAACAACAAAACGTTACCCAGAGATCGACTTACACAGGAACCGGTTGAAGAAAGGATCAGGAACTATTGTATAACAATGTCCTCCTTCTCTGGTTAACTCCCAAGCATCAACAGGTTACTGCTCTTCTGCTCATTACTGAAACACACATTGTGAAACTGTACCTCTCAAATGTTCATTGATCATCATGGTCATGTAGCTTGACTTCATAAAAAAGTAACTAATTCTTTTGATAAGGCAAGCACCCTCTCTGCAGCGTTCTTTGATTACGCATATTCTTTGACGATTTGTCTGTTTTTTTTTAGGAGAAAAGTTTACTTCAGAGATCGCCAAACACCTTTAGATGAAAAGCTTTAATAAAAGTTCTTCGCATCTTAGACGGAATGCGAACCCAGATCTTTCCGACCAAAGGGCGTCGTCATTACCGACCGAGCTAAGTAGGCTATCCTATAAAAATTATTCCCAGTTTTTTTATGTATATATATATATATATATATATATTTTTTTTTTGAAAACCTTTTGCAATTAACAGCTTTTGGCAATACAGCGTTGGCAATTATTCTAATTGTTAAAAGCTCAGCTACAACCTCATCATGAATATTTTATAGTTTCTATGGCCATAATAGCTACTGGATCATGTGAATCAAGTTTTGACGAAGAGAGTCGAATTTCCACTTCTCAATGCCAAAAAAAATTTTTTTTTCTTTATTTATTTGTGGTTTTACATTTTAAACCATCTAAAGGAATGTTGTTTAAATTATCTTTACAACGCCTTCAGACCACAGTTGATAAAGAGAATATCTCTAGCTGAATCTCAATGAATCTTTGTAAGGATCTTTTAGCTAAAGAAAAGTTAGTCAGTCACATATGAGAGAGAGAGAGAGAGAGAAGCGCAAGTACTGAGACACTGGAGATAATGAATCCAGATAGGTGGCTAACCCTATTAGAATTACGAGGTAAAAAAGCCACACCACTTGGTTTTAATAGGTCATTAGATTCAATTCTTAAAAATCATTTGAAATCAATCCAGGGAACATTTTAACGCTCCATTTATAATGATTAACACCCTTTTATATAATGGTAATTAAATAAATGAATATGATTATAAATATGTTTATGTGTCATTTTATGTTAATGGACTCGATTATACCTCATGGATTCTTTGCCAAAGTACACAACAACAAATCTTTCGGTATTGTTACATTGTGTTTCTAAGTCCATGCACATTAGGAATGTTCTTGCTTACATCAAGTATGCCACTGGTATTTAGTTAGAAATTCGTTAATTAAAAAATACGACGACTTCATTCAGTTAAGTGAATCCAATTTTCATAATTTCTTTTCTTGCCCGTATTCCAAAGAAAGACAATGTTTACAAAAGATGCAGTAGTGGATATAAATTACATTCCTTTCGCTGGGTGTGAATTCTTGGAGATAATAATTAACTATGATTTCCTAAATTTTTCTTTTCCAGCATGTAAACAAACAATAGTTTCAGTAAAAATTATAATCGCTATTAAAATAAGGTACTTTTGAACTCTAATTGCATTCACAAATAAGTCGCTAGATGGAATATTTTGGAATGCAATTAGTTACGTTGTTTTTGCAGTGTAAAAATTCACCGAATAAACTATTTTATGATTAATTATTCGATGGCAAATAGTACTTGGAAAAAGGATATTTGCAATGATTATATCACCGATTTTAGATTTAGTTAGTTTTTGTATGATAATCGCTTTTTTTATCACTTTACTTCTGGTTTCTAGTAAAATGAAAATCATCACCATATACAGATGTCAACATCTAAATATATCTTTAGATGTATTTCAGTGGAAATATAGGCTATTTGTGTAAGGAATAGATATCGATTTATTGTTAAAGGGAAAAAAGTGCCGGATGTAATTGCAATCTTAACTTTAAATGGTTATTTTTTGGTGCAGATTACCATCATATTCAAGTTACAAGAGATCTTTGTGTGATATCGTTACTACATTGAAATTATAACTAACAACAGCGCCCTCTATTTTAACCCCCCCCCCCCCCAGTAGATAGTTTCTGATTTGGACTTTTAAAATTATTCCTTTTTACAATTTTTGTAGAAGTTTTATTCTGGCCTTCAGGTTAGTTGGTTTTTCACTTGAAGTTACTTTTCTAAAAGTTGTCCTGGAGCGAGTAAAAATACCATTATCGTTTTGGTGCATTCCTAGAAACAATGTTTGGGAATTTTCACAGCTGAGAAGATGATTTTGCTAGTATGTTGATTTCAACAACTTTTTTTTTTTTTTACTCCATTAGTTGAATAACATTTCTCTACAATTAGTAACATTCGTTTAGATCTAAGTCACATGAAGAAAAAAAATCGAATTCTGTTTTCATTGTTTAATAGAGTCAAAATTTTAAGATATATTCACATTCAAATATATAATCAAAATTAAAAATAATAAGAAATTTAAGAATAAAATTCTCTAGAGGAAAATCTGATTGCATTCTATAAATGAATCATTTTTGTACATCGCGAGAGTTGTTACACAATAAATATATTTTATACTATTTTTTGCAAAATAGGGGTTCTGATTTATTGTATATAAAAATAATAAACATTAATAAATGCTTTGGCATTACGTTTGTAAATGCATACCTCGATATTGTATATCATGAGTCTCGGATTCGAGATATGAAAATATTGTAGCTTTAAATATATTTTATGAAAACAAATAAAATAAAATAAATTTATTGGAATATAAAGCTCTAAAAGCCCTAAGAAAAATGCGCACATTGGATGAAGTTAAACCTATTTAATAACAGACGATTTTGCCACGCATTTTTAGGGATCTAGTCGCGTTTTTTTACTTGATCCTCCAGCCAACAAAGAGACTAAACCATGAATAAATGCTAAATATTTCGTGGTCTGCAGCTCCTCATTTTAGCAAAAATCTGCACCTTTAACTTTCTGAAGATATCATGACACAGGTAAACCGAATAATTTGATATTAATATGCATAGCATGAGATCAGCCATTGTAAACTACTGCATGTGTGTGTGTGTGTGTGTGTGTGTGTGTGTGTGTGTGTGTGTGTGTGTGTGTGTGTGTGTGTGTGTGTGTGTGTGTGTGTGTGTGTGTGTGTGTGTGTGTGTGTGTGTGTGTGAGGAGAACGGAAGTCGTCTGCACAGCGATTGTGAGGCTTATACAATGGAGCTGCTAAACTCCAAAAAAAAAAAAGAATAGGCTGAATGATCCTTGCCTAGAATGGTGAAAGTTTGAGATTTTACTCTATTCCATCCATATATTCATTAGACATCATCATATGTCGTATGGTCGCTCAGTTATGTACCACACCAGTCCTTGCCAGGCGGTCCCGTTGTATGTTTTTATGGAGGCTTCAACTCTCTGAAGATCAGTCACTTCACACACACCATCTCATTGACGGTTTACCCCTTCCTCGTTTTCCAGGAACTTTTGAAAAGTCCTCCTTCCGTCCTTTCAATGTGTCCAAAATATTTCAACTTTCTTCTGTCAATATCCTTAAAGTTCTACCGATCCTTTCTAGCACTGATCCGTTTGTCTGCCTTTCAGTATATGATATCCTCAACAGCCTTCTGTAACACCACATTTCAAAAAGCAGCCATCCAGACTTATTTAGGTTCGAAGTCGTGCATCCATAAGTCGCTGTTGGAAAATCAGCTGCGTCCAAAATAATAAACTTTGTTCATGTGGGGGATAGATCCATTCTTCCAGATTTTAGACACGTCCCTATTGTTTTAGCCATTCATAATCTTCTTCTGACATCTTATGAACAGCAATTCTTCCCATTAATAATGAATCCCAGGTACTCGAACTTGTTGACTTAGTTCTTTCTCCATTAAGGTATATTTGTTTCTAAAGTGCATCTTAATAGAGAAAGAACTTTTCTCAAAAGCTTCCCTGTTTGTATTTCCTTTTAGAACCATAATCTTTGTCTTGCTAGGATTGAGATGAAGTCCTGTGTTGTTACTGATCAAATTAACTTTGTTATAGATTCTTCCTAGATCTTCATTGTTCTTACAAAGACGTACTGTATCATCAGCGTACCTCATATTACTGATCAATCTACCACCTATCCTAATTCCTGTCTTAAGCTCATCTAATGCTACACGGATGATGACCCTCAGCAGATGCTAAACTGGTCAGGAGAATATAGGCATCCTTGCCTAATTCCCTTTCTAACCTGAAGCAATCACTGAATCCAACACCTGTTCTAACTTCTTGCTCTCCGTACAAGTTGCTTATCATCCTGGTGTGTTGAGGAAAACCCATTCTTTTCATTACTTCCCACAGTTTCCCATGCTGAACACAGTCAAAAGCTTTAGTTTGTGAAACATATTACATAGGAGAGTCTAAATTCTTTATGCTTTTCTGTGATCTGTCTAAGGTAAGGATCTGATCTGTGATACCCTTTCCTTACCTAAAACCTACTTATTCCTCAGACTTCTCAGCCTGAACTTTGACTTAGAATGATCTTTAATAAAATCTCACTTGCATGAGAGATTAAACTAATAGTTCTATAGTTTTTGCAATCTTTCATATTTCCCTTCTTGTGCAGTGGTATGAAAATCGACTTCTTCCAATCTCTAGACCATGATCTTGTCCCCCATATCCTAATCAATCTATGAAACACTCTTATCCCTACATCCCCTGCGGTCTTAATTAACTCTTCTGGGATTTCATCTATACTCGGGGCCTTATTGTTGATAAGCTAGTTAACTGCTCTTTCAATTTTATGCCTAAGTGTGGTTCCGAATCGAAATTTTTCTGTTGAGAGGGTCCTACCAACTTTCCCTATCTCTCTCTTTTGTACAGTTTCTCACAGTATTTTTTCCATCGGTTAGAACTGCTACATTCTTGTCTTTGATGACATGTAATTTGGGCTTCAACTTGTGCTTTTAAAAGAAACATACTTTTATAATTGTGCATCCCCTTATGGAACTTTATCTCTTCATATTTATTAGTACAAAAATTTTCCTTTTCCTGCCTGATAGCTCTTCTGGCTTCTTTATGTAATCTCTTATATTCTTCAGTCCCTGTGTCTCTTTGTTTCTCCAATTGCTTTCTTTCGATTAGATCCCATGTGGAATCTGATATTCATGGTATTCTTCATCCTCTAATTGAGCCTAGATACTTCTTAGCTGTATCCTGCATTATAACATTGACTCTTTTTCAAAGCATTTCAAGTGAGTTTCCTTATTAGTCTCCAAAAGATCATCCAACTGAGTTCATGTTTCTTCTGTGACCTCACTAGGAAATACTCTAACATCCAGTCTAGAGGGATGTATCTGATTTGGAAGGTTTCGGAGTCCCAGTGTTACCATCAGATAGTAAGATCGTTTGCATCTTACTATCTGATAGCCTTTACTACAGTCTGTTTCAGGACAAGCGTGTGCACATCAGAGATGCTTCTTTTCCCACGATGTCAATCTTATACCTATCCATCTCTTTACAGACAATCTCAAGAGCACCCATCTGTAGATCCCGTTTTCCATGTGCTATGTGAAGTTTCCCTCTATAATTAATCCCATACTTTCTGCATCCTTCGTTCACAATATCACTGACTTGTGTTGGAGACTGTGTACACATAACGGCCGTTGAATTAGAAACTTTTCTTTCATACCGTATTCCGTATAGGCATGCGACTGACAATACCGATCTTCTTCAATTTACTGCATGTAGTTCGGTGAGATGTGGGTTGGGACAGCCTTCATTAAATGCTTCGGTCAACTGCTGCACACAGGAAGTTCTGTTTGTTCGTACAAGCCTACCCAGACGACGGCGATCTCGTTCCTGAAAGACTGCCTTAGGACCACAGTCACGCGTCTTAGACAAACAATGCGGGTTATTTTCCCACTGATTAAACACCAGAAATATCTCACCTTCGGAGAAACCAGTCGGTTCTGCTATTTTCAAAATCGTGACTTCAGCCAAATAGGAACACACAATAAGCCCTTTATTGAACTCCGAAAGATTTTTTTTTCATTGTGATCACCACCGTTGACGATTACCGACCAGCAGCATTCTCAAACTTGCCTAGAACACTTGGTGACGCACATGTACATCTTCCGTACATCTAAAGATTTCTAATTCAGTGGCCGATATGTATACGTCTCGAACAGGATCCAATGCATGCAGTTTTGATTATTCTGCATGACAATTGATACAGCATGAGATATATTATAAGGCAAACCATAATAGCATTTTGGAGGGAAGTTACTGGATGAATCAAAAAGCGATACGGTTAAAGAGGCCCTTTCCACATATCTGGGAGGTTTTTTGGATCCAGTTCATCCCACGTTGGCCACTTGGGTTGGTACTTCAACAGACTAGACGAGACCAATACCAAGGAGCGTGTGGATCTCCCACTCTCATTGCATGAAACGAAATGAAATAGCAAAATAGGAAAGATTCGTCCCTATCCCTCGAATACTCTAATAGCATTGAGGGGAATGAGAATGAAGAAAGAAAGAAAGAAAGAAAGAAATGAAAGCAGAGTAGAGACCAGCACAGATAACGCAACAGATGCATATTACATGGAGTAAGGTATGGCATGGCATGGTCTAGCTTCAGATACCTCAGCTTTGCCACTCCAGTACTTACTAAAGTGTGCTCTTGAGGTTTCAGTCTTGAGATTTCAGTCTGCTAGGAATGCTAAAATAGTTTTTATCCCCTCTCTTAGAAATGATATTTTATAGTGTTATGTTCATGAAATAACTTAGAATTATTCAATTGAAGTCCTTGTGAAATACTAAAGGGACCTATATTCCTTTCAGTATAGGTCCCTTTAGTATTTCACGTCCAATGGAACTACACAGAGTTCATTGTCTGATTAACTGCGTTCTTTGGTCTGTTTATCTTTCGTGGGGTGAAGAACTCAAGCTTCTGACACAAAAAACCCATCGAATTCTGTACGCGGGTTGGCTAACTCACATTAAATTGAAAAGTCCCTTATAAAAGATGTCCTTTGTTCTTTGTGGAAATAGAACCCAGGCCTAACTAACACAATAGGCATCATTGATTCCAATTATGCTGAGATATCCTTAGAAGAATGGTAACATGATATCGTTAGTTTTGATTTCATATGAAGACATTTTTGTTTATGTAATTAAATTTAGAGGAATTGTGTTTTAATCAATGACTAAAAGGCTGCAGACAATTTTCACACTGAAAGGACACGGCTCTACAACGCTGACACTCGAAACGTATCATCCAATAACGTAATTTATTATTTCATACACTTGTATGCAACTATTTACTTTCAGTTAGCAACAAGCAAAGTCAACAAAACAAAATAAAAATAAATAAAACCCTAGATATAAATGATATCTCTCAGATGAAGCAAAACATGTGCTGATTACTGTAGACAAGCAGAACCAACTGTTTGCCACGGAAAACGCGAAAGTATGAGTCACATCATTCTCAAAGAAAGAATATTTGTATTACATGGTTTATTTTTCATTCTCTTCTATTTTGGCTATCATCGACATGTGTGTGTGTGTGTGTGTGTGTGTGTGTGTGTGTGTGTGTGTGTGTGTGTGTGTGTGTGTGTGTGTGTGTGTGTGTGCGCGCTTGCGTGCGTGCGTGCTTGCGTGCGTGCGTGGGGGGGCGGGGGTGAGAAAGAGAGAGAGAAAGAGAGAGAAAGGAGATAAATGCGACATAAATGCTATACTGTAGCGAAAAGCTTTTGAAAGAGCAGGTTTAAATATTAAAGACACTTTACGATTGTTAAGGGATTCGGGATTGTGGGCGGTGTTGAAACGAACAGTAAGGAAGACGAGGCGTTGTACTCTTTAGCAGCGGATCCGTCAACCTGACGAGTAGCAGCAATGGTGATGTAGCGAGTGTGCTATTCACCCTTCACCCCCGTCTTTGTGCATCGATCTTGGAGCCAGGTAGTAAGGATGACAGGAGTAATTACGATAGTGCACGCCAGAACGTAATGTGTTAATTAGTGTGCCTTTTGGATGGACTTTCCACCAGGAAATATGGCGAAGACAAGCAGGCATTTAATTATGCACATCTGGGATAGTTTGAATTGTTTGCTTATATATGCTTAATAATTTAAAGGTCTTGAATTCTTCTTCGAACACCAACAGTTAGCGCTAAAGAAAAGTTCCTTTTGATGTCATAGCTTCCCTTTTTATGAGTTTCCAGCAGTTTTACTTCAGGCTAAAAGCTCAATTATGTCAAATTAAATGAGATGTTATTTCGGTTGTTATTGTCGATGTTCATTTGTTGCCTCAATTGTTATCGCGGATTCTCGTAGTTCATGTTTCAGTGTTTGATTTGTCATTCATTTATATTTTTTTATTTTAAATATTTTTAAAATATTTTTATTAATATTTTTTATTAGCCGCCGTGGTTGGATGAGTGGTTAACGTGTCCGCTCTCCAATCAAGAGTCCGTGGGCTCGAATACCACCATAGGCATGGATGTTTGTGATTGTCCTAGAAACTTTGTGTAGAAAGGGAATCTGCGATCCTAGCAGAAGACATCATTGCCAAAAATATGTAAGATACGATAGTGACCATACGGTGCCTACGGACGTCAAATGTGAAATTTTTTTTTAAAAATTTTTATTTGTTTGTTTATTTAATTTTTTGTTTGTTTGCTTGTTTATTTGGTTTGTGTGTTTATTTACTTGTTTCGTTTATTTGTTTATTTCATTTTTTGTTTATTTTTTGTTTGCTTTCTTGTTTAGTTCGTTTGTGCATTTATTTACTTGTTTTGTTTGTTTGTTAATTTCATTTGTTTGTTTGTTTATTTACTTATTTCGTTTATTATTTGTTTATTTCCTTTGTTTGTTTATTTATTTATTTGGTTATTTCAGTTTATTTACTTATTTTGCTTATTTGTTTATTTATTTCATTTATTTATTTAGTTATTTCATTTATTAATAAATGAAATAACTAAATAGATTATTTAGTTATTTCATTTTATATAAATTATTAAGTAACTTGAATATAAAATATTCAATTTACTTGTTTATTTTATTTATTTGTTTGTTTATTTAATTTCATTTATTCATTTCTTTATTTTTATTTATTTGTTTTTATTTTTTTTATTTGTTTTTTATTTATTTATTTATTTGCTTATTTACTTATTTCGTTTATTTATTTACTTACTCCCAGAATATCCATGAGAGAGTAACTAATGTCCACCAACAAAATTCAACTTCCTCCCAATTGTATATAAATTTCTTCATTTAATTTCTTTCTTCTCAGATGTAAGATGAACAGCGACAGAACTGAAAACACAACTCACTTGACTAACTGTCTTTTCCTAGTTTGACTGTAATAAATTCAATTCCTGAACAGATTCTATTCGCCTCTCGAGTGTAACCATTTGATCAACATGTTCTGTTATAATAGCCTTCTGAGGTGCTTACGTTTCAAAGAGCGTCGTTGACCTATCGAGCATTGCCGCAGATAATTCTTAGAATTCACACATTGATCCGAAAGACAATCAAATAAGACTGCCAACTACGACCGAGTTTGGATTTGCAAGTGCTGTGCAGCTCTTAACCTCCTGAACTGCGAGTCCCAGAGAGAGAGAGAGAGAGAGCAATTCTTAAGCTTGTGAGGGGGGGGGGGGTATGCAACCGATGCTCTCGAAGCAGTAATTACGTAAATTTTGGCTGCTCGTCTTAAGAACCGTGTGTCACGTCCCAAATATTCAAGTATTTTTGCTATTCCTTGACTATGCAGTTATACCGATTATTTGTTTATGCTATCGACGGTTAGCTTCATCGAACAAAATTCGATTGCTGGTCCTAAAAATTTCTTTTTTTATTATACTGTTTTTTTTTTTTTAGATTACTGCATTATTTTGTTTGATATAAATTTAACGAATCTTTGAACTTTTCTACTCAAGTAATGAATATGTTCGTTTGAACATCCAAATATCAAGTGATGTAAGCGTCATCCTCCATAGTAATTGATTGAATGAGGACAAACTGCGTTCTTCGTTTGATGCATTACAATGCGATCGGGATCGCTTATTAAGCACAAATGATCGATCTGAGAATGCAGAGAAATATTTTCGAGTGTCAGTAGACCAACACGCAAAAATATTTCTGTTTTAGAAATAGTGTGAAATATTCATTTGTTTTGTTTTTTTAACAAAAAGTCACTTTGTCAATTCATAGATTGATCATTGGCTGATATATATATATATATATATATATATATATATATATATATATGTGTGTGTGTGTGTGTGTGTGTGTGTGTGTGTGTGTGTGTGTGTGTGTGTGTGTATACAAAGAAATGAGCTTTGTGGGCAGAATATCTTCCTCCCATAAGTGTGCGAGGAGTTTATTTATGATCGCTAGTTACTATATTAAAACAAAACTTACAAGTTAATCTGATTAATCTGTGACAGCTAAAGATTACCATGGATTACGGTATCGTTGTAATCGTAGAATTCACGCAGAGCGCTGCGGATGCCTCAATGACTACGGAATCTTTAAAAATGCATATAACACTAGGCAAGACAAGCTTGTGTGCACACAACGCAACATTGTGGGTGAAATTGCAATACCATTTAACAAACTTTTTCTATTAAAAACAAGATTAGTGGGAGATTACGTTACACTGGCCGTGATTATTATCCGAAAGGGATAATTAAGGTCATCGACATCCTGTGTTAACGCCCGCCAGAGCGGGCATCACTCGCGCTCTTAAAAATGTATTTTGGGCTTCGTCTTGTGAATCTAAAGTAGTCATTGACGACCAATTTAAACAAAACTTGTTGCATAGTTTTTTTTTTTCCTCGTAGTTTTAAATATTCGGTCTCATTGTTTGTTCATTCGTTCTCGAGTTAAGGAAAGATAATCATAATAAAGTCAACGAGGGTTGATTAGAGTACGACTGAAGCAAATAAGTATATGAGACCAATGGATTATGTCAGTAAACTGCGTGTGTTCTCTGGCTGGTTTGTCTGTTTCCAGGGAGGAAAGGCCATCCACCTCCGTATTTGAATGGCTAATTCAGTGGAAATGTCATTAGGAAAATTCCACACCTCCTATACGGGATCGAACCCAAACTTCCGTCGTTATGGAATGAACTATTATGAAGCTGATTGGGTGTTGTTGTCTTGCTGACGCATAAGTGCCTAAAAATAATGGTAAAGGTTTACCATCGTGTCATATCAACACACACACACACACACACACACACACACACACACACACACACACACACACACACACACACACACACACACACACACACACACACACACACACACACACACACACACAGAGAGAGAGAGAGAGAGAGAGAGAGAGAATTGTTTAGCATTAGTAACTACGGTTCGTTTTTTTAATAACGAAATTGTAATTTAAAAATTATATTTGGTATCCTCGACTCAATTTTTTCGTCCACACACTACACTTCAACATTATTAATGTGGCTTCAACCAAAAAATGGCTTCGAGGTGGAAGATCAAAAACTGTGTTTCGTGTAACAGATAATTCGCTAATCTGATTAGCGTTGTGCATTCTGTGCAAATGGAAGAATGTATAGTGTTTTGGGCATTCACTTAATGGAATAGAGAAAGAAATCACAGCCATAATCCAAGATACTTAAATAATAACAGAACATATTTTAAAAATTCTTAGTCTCGGCATTCATGGGCTATCATGTACTGATTGAGGAAATAAAAATTGCCAAACAAAATAGAACTCAAGGTACAATACGTTTCATTGGATTGCTCACATGAAAAATAAATAAACAAATAAAAAATCCTGTTTCTAATACATTAGACATATTAAATCTCGGCTCGCATCTTCATCTAACAAGTGAGGACTGATATTTATATAATTGACCAATTTTGTAAATCCCGTAATGTTTTTGAGGAAGTTACACTGGAACGTACAGTAGAAAAAAAAGAAGTACTGCATTTGCGAGAGTGGTTTGGTAAGCAGAGTCAATCTGTACATGCACTTAACTCAGATAGATTATGAAAGTTAAAAAAATTGATTTTTTTTAATAAAACTGATTCACGAATTAATAGGTAGACAGAAAATACCAACAACAAACCATCGCATGGAAACAACCATTTGAAATTGCAGCTTCAAAGAACACGTGTTTATCTCAAAAGATAGTCGCATTAAATATTCATAATCCTGTAAATGACAAATGCAGCATATTTAAAAGCGCAATTAAAAAGAAGAATATGTATTTTTAGCTAAATTAGATACGAAGTCAGATGCTACAACTACTCAGCGAACCGTTTTTTTTTTTTTAATTTATTTATTGGTTCGGTAAGAAGCTACTGTTGTATGGAAACATAACGTCGTATACGTCATACGAAACAAATGAAATTAATTTCTTACAATAAGAAATAATGAAAAGTGGACAACTATTTTATTTTTAAAGAAAAAGGAATAAAGTATTATAGGAAGATTCCTATTAAATGCGAGAGTGTTTCGTAAATGTTTTCTACACGGACTTGAATTAATCGCTAATGAGTTTAAGTTAATGCCTTTGTGGTGGAGCAGTAGTACAATACGACCACCTTTTCATTAAAACCAGCCCAAAGTCTTTCATAACGTCATTCATAACATCAGTCATTCGTTATTGCAGTTATAATAGCATCTTCATACATAATTAGTAAATGATTGAAACTTGTTTTTTTTTTTTCTGCAGAAAATTCTGGTTTTTATTTCCTCATCTTAGAAAAATCAACTGTAGAATTTACACTATTTCAGATAAAAATACAAGTGCCAGGGTTTACGATTAAGATTATGACATATGGGCAGTGGTTTTCCGTATTATGATATCATAAAGTTCCTCTTTATCCATGGGCCTATGCGGCTGCAATAGCTGGACCATTTGCTCAGTTATTGGGACAACTTAGACTAGAGAATGCTGCCGATTTTCAAAAATTAGTTAAGAATAAAACAAATCTTTGTACTTTAATTTGGAGAGTAAAAAGGCATCTTATTGAGAAGGGCTTTAGCTCGTCAGAGACCTTCTCGATAAGATGGATTTATATATAGTTTCTGACTTCCATTTGATAACTGTCAGAATAGCGAAACTCAACGCGAAGTACTAATAAAAGACATGGCATCTGCTAGTGGACAAGGTCACAGTCTTAAACAGTGCAATACCAAAGTTGTATTCTCGTAAACTTTCTGTAACTTATAATAAACTTTAAGTGACGAAGAAAAACATTATTTTTCTATTTGACTATAAAACAATAGACATTTATTACTCTTTCTTTTAACAGTAATTCATACTGCAACAGTATGATAAAAAGTACGGTGGTTAGTGATTACGTAGAGATAAGATGGTCGAATTCATGTAGTATCAAATCTCTTAAATTAAGCTGAATTATATGTTACAAATCGTCCAACTACAAGTTATTAAAATCTTTGGATATGTAATATTATGTATTTTGTTTTAGAAATTTTTTTAATTTTTTAAGAGTAAATTGTTAAAAATATAGTTTTTTAAAACACCTCTTTAAATTGCAGATGATTTGATTTATATACTTAAGGTGATTAAAAGTGGGGAATTTGATGGATGGAGGTTGATCGACCGTGAGATGCGGTGATTGATTCATTCAATCCAATACCCTTGGAGGGTAATGGATGGCAATGCTGTAGCCAATGGAGTTCTAACTGAGGCTCGGCAATTGCTGTTACCCTCCTGCCATGATCAGAGCTTTAATTGCTCAATAACACCTTATCCCTACACTGTCCTCTACAGATAACGGGGAAGGTGTTCTCCGGCACTGCCCGCTGAGGGGCTTTGTCGGTGAATTATTTTCCTCGGAATTTGAGCGGTTCTGCTCGGTGGTCGGGGAGCCCGTCACTGAGCGGAACCAACGCTGAGATTAGGACGGTCTTTCGCCCACTATGGAGTGGCCTGGAGATCGTCCGTATTTTTGAGATTTCACCTTTACTTACATAGTCGGTGATTTATAACCTTGGTGGGTAATGGATGGCAATGCTGTACCAATGAAGTTTAACTGAGGTTCGGCTGTTGCTGTTACCATCCTGGGGCACAGAGATTCGACAGTTTGAGTTCGCTCTCTTAAGGTTTTTGCCTTAAGGGAGCAATTTGAGTCTCAGGGGAAAGTGTTCTCCGGCACGGGCCAGCTGAGGGGCTTTTTCGGTGAATGCTTTTCTTCGGAATATGAGCGGTGGTGGCGTGTGGGTGGAAGGTCATCACTGAGTGGAGCCAACGCTGAAATGGACGGTCTTTCGCCCACAATTGAGTGGCCTAGGGATCGTCCGAATTTTTAGAGACGGCTTTACCTTTAAATATGGTGATTAATACCGTTGGAGGGTAAAGGATGGCAATGCTGTAGCCAATGAAGTTCTAATTGAGGTTCGGCTATTGCTGTTACCCTCCTACCATGATCAGAGCTTTAATAGCTCAATAACACCTTATCCCTACACTGTCCTCTACAGATAACGGGAAAGATGAAAAGCATTCTTGCCTCTTTAAGCCAGTCCTTATAAGGATTTGGGAATTACACAAAAGTAATTAATGCTTTGTTTTGAAATTTCTGTTTCTGTTCCACTAAGAGGTGGGGGAGGCCATTGAGTACAAGAATTAACGTTTATTCAGAGTTAAAAGTTAAACCATTGGTTAAATCGAAAAGTGCTTTTCAAACTTTCGTGTAAGAAGCCATAATAAAAACTTGAAACACGATACAAAAAAAATAAATGTTTTCAACATTGTTTTGTATTTTGTTAGTTACGAAACCCATTAATAAAACAAACGAATGGTGAATATTTACAATGAGGAACTGTTTTCTGTGTGCTAACTATGAAATATGTTGTTTATTTGATGACCCATGAAAGAGCATTCTATGTCCTTGTAACTACAGTGTTATCGGAATAGTGCTGAATTTTATGGTTTTCATTGCCTCAGAATATTATCTGAACAATGTTATCTTCTATTCCATCTAATAAACGAAGGTAGTTCTTATCATTATTTCGAACAGATACTACCTTCGTGCTATAGCATTCTGTTTATAACACAGCAAAAAGATGAAGCATCTGTCTTGCTTCTAATTATGCTAAAGCAATTTAGTATACTAGTTATAGCCCCTCTGGCTTTTATTTTCTTTACTATAATATATGAACAAAAAAAAACACTGAGAAAATCCCATATTTCCTTAGTAGCTAGGGAAATCTGCTTTCCAACGCTATTTTTCTTGTTTCGAATTAGCAAAAATATTTTGCGACTGTCACCGTTACTAGAGTACTTTTTTATATGAATCCTATCCACGAAAGGTTCAAAAGTTATTGCGTATTTTATTATCATTTTAATCTAGACACCAAGAAGCTTCTTCAGCAGTCATTTTTACACAATACACTTTATTCTTCAGTCACTTGACAAAAGCAACGAATTGTTATGTCAAGGCCCAACTTGACATAATTCATAAGATAAATACTAATCTTAAATAATATTTTCTATCAACCCACTGTGCTAATAAATAATTTATCAAATTCATTTGTCTGTTTTACTGATTAATTCTAATTCAATAAAATCGCAAGAATCGAGATTCGACTTAATTTGTATCTCCAATGACGAACTATACAAATATTTAATAAAAAATTGAAAATGTCGTTGGCTTCGATACTAGAAGAATAACGTGCTACACAAGATGAGAAAACGAAGGGAGGTGTTAATAATCGGCTTTAATGAGATTAGAAAGAGATAAAAACAAGTGTCAATTGTAGAGCAGTTGGTTTCAACCCCGAAACCCGAAACGAAATTTTTTTTAATACTTTTTGTGTTATTCAAGCCATATTTTGCAACGTATTCTTAACTATGAAGTCAGACAGTGGCAGTGAACAATTATAGCACCTTTTCGAGTTCAAAGTAAATACGATCCAACAAAATATCTAGTAGAATGGCAACAAACTGAAATGCTTCACCTTCATTACTTTTTGTTAAGCGCATTCAAAAATCAGCTGAAATGATGAAGTATCCTCTACAGTGTAACAAAAACAAGTGATGATTTTACATGAAATCTGGTTCTCCTTAATCCATCACGACCCACTTGTATCTACCTGTAGTATAATTATAGTATGTTATAGCAACCCACGAGCCAGCATAACAGTAAATGCGCGTTTTCCATTGTTTAAAGGTTTGAAATAATTTTCACTAGAAATGTTCACTGCTATTAGCTTTCTAGTTTTTAGTTTATTCACGTTATTTCCTGATGTGGTTTTATACCGGAAAAAATTCTAAAAATACAACTATATTACTTATAAGTGAATCTTCCTATTTATTTCTTGTTGTGTTATGTTTGTTACGGAAGACTAAACTTAAATCTTCAAAATAGTTTAATACTATTTCAGTTATTTTGAATTTACCGGATATGAAATGCATAATATTACATGATTAAACATTTTTATAATAAAATTATATTTCTTTTAAAAACAATTTTGTTATTAAAAACTTTGCACATGTAATATTATTTATATTATTTTAGAAATCTTTTAATTTTTTGTAAATATTAAAAATATAGTTTTCAAAACACCTTTTTAAATCGCAGATGATTTGATATACTTAAGGTGATTAAAATTTGGTAATTTTTTGTTCCAGTAAGCTTCTGAGCAAGAAATTTTTAACAGAAAAGTTATTTTTAGATTAATAACGCTCAAAGATGTAACCTGTTGATCTTTGTAGATATTTGAATATAAACGATTGTGCTGATGTCTACAGATGATGCACAATGAATGATAAGGTCAACATCTATGAAAATACCGAAATGTTTGAGGATTTCTTCACATTTCTTTCTCAAATCTCTAAAACGTTGGTCTCTCACTGAGGGCTTGAAAGAATTTGCTCGAGGCTATCAATAGAGACTTGCTATCAATTTTCACCGTTTCTAAATATATTCTTTGCCATTAAAATATTTCCAAAGTTGCAATGTTTGCTTGGATTACTGAACGGTAGAAGGAAAACACGAAGTGGCTTCTTGAATGTGAAAGGAAAAAGAGATCTAATTTAGGAGGCTTCGTTTCTTTAAATTTATGGTACGAAAATAAAGTTTTGGTTCATAAATTTAGTGACTCATCCTGTTTTTAAGTCACCTGAAAGATAAAAAAAAAACACTCTGACACATAGCTGTAAATTCTGGAGATTTCAGGTTATCCTCGCCCAGAATTTAATTCTACAAGTGAGCAGCGCATTCATTTTCTTTGATTTAGGGATATATTGGACGCAATATTCTCACTCCAGCAATAGCAATATCTATGTTCAGTACGATTGGATCAACTGCAAAGAATGTCCACATTTATACCGCTGTATTTAATATCTGAAATAGAAAATCGTTTATAAAATTATGCATTTGGCTTCTTTAATTTCGTTTCCTTTTAACAGCAACATTAAATAGATGATCAAATGGGAGACGTTACTGAAGAGTGCATCTTTACCAACATAAAACTTCCCTTTGTTACAGTGAATTCGTAGTTTTTTTTGGTCCATTTTTATTTCCGCTTGCATTTAGCGTTTCGTAGCTCTTCAACCAACCGTCTGCGGATTCAAATCCCACACAGAGAAGGCATGGTTGGATGCGATTATCTTTTATAAAGGCTTTAAAACTAAACGTACGGTAACCTGGAGGTGAAAAAAAGAGTTTTTTTTTTCCTTCTGCAATAAAGGCATACCAGTTGCTTTAAGTCTGTATGAATCAAACAAAACCGCTTTCTGTCTATGAGACCATGAACTCATCAATGTTTGGAAAGATATCAGTTACGACAGGCAGCATAACTAGCACTCCTTATATTAGAAAATAAATTGAAATGTTATAATTTACGCTAAATCATTTTCCAGATTTGACCATCAAGTTCTGTATCCTTAGGGATATAATTCCGACCGAAAAAAAAAAAAAAATGAAAGAGGTACAAAAATAATTTTTTACCCGAATATTCTACTCTACATAATCACTGAAAAGTAGACGATATTCTGTAAGAAAGCTATTTCTGATTTTCATATTGTTTAATATGTTTTTCCTGTTATATTTATACACTTTAAGTATAATTGACTAATTATTATTCATTCAGAAATATTAAAGAACTGCATACATGCCTCTCTTTACAAAATAACATTCAAAACAACAGAAAATAATCACTCTGATTTAAACGAAAAAAAACAACAACATATCAGTTTTGTTATTTTATTCCTTTCATGCAGCTGTCTTGGTTTCCATTACGTTTTTTCCTGTAACTTTGTCGTCTCCTTTTTAGCTTTCTTGGCTTCCATTATCGTTGCACTATTAGTGCAACCTTAGACTGTTGCTGTCACCTCTCTCTCTCTCTCTCTCTCTAGGTCCTTTGGCTTTCTTTATCGATATCATTTTAGCTTTCCTGATTTCCATTAGCACTTACTTTTTTTAGCAACTTAACTTTTTTTTCTTGTAATCTTAAAACCGGTGAGAAACTGCACACTGCTCTTTATGTGGATAGCTTTCAAAGATGCCGACAGGTGCACCTTAAAACACACATAGGTTCTGTTGTCTTTACGAAGATCATAAGTACGCAATTTTTTTTTTTTCAAATTTATCTAAAGTTGCTAATCGTTTTTTTAAATTAGGAATCACATAAATACTGTGAAAATACTGAGAAAATGCAACGAGATCAGGATAAACAGGTGTTATTTTATGATTTATCATTTGGAGAGTAATATTTTCTTATATGTGACAAAAATATCTGTACTGAATGACACAAATGATTCGACGCATATATAACAAACAGTTTTAAACAAATTACCTTCGTCGCGTGTAAGCAGACGTAGATCTGTGATCGTTATTTCATAATAAGGTTCGCTGAGTATTCAAAAATGCCCTTAAAATAACCATAAATAACTCATCCATTTTCTATCATGCACTAAAATATATGATGGAAATTTGAAGGTTATTTGCAATATTATCAAAGAGGCAGTGGAAATCATGACAGGTATCACACTGCTGGGAATTTAGCTTCTATTCGGCATATGAATTATGACGTCATCTCACCACGCACGCGCTGTGTAGATAACTTTTGAAGTGATCTTTGCGTACTGTACACCCATAGATGCGAGAACCTTCGACACTTCTGCGCATGTCAGAAGAAGGCGAATCCATTCCGATAATAGAGTAATCCAGGGCTATCCCAACCTCAGGTAATCCGAGGGCAGTATTAGAATAAAAAAATTTTTCCGACGGCCGCATCACCATGCGTATCTAGTAATTTAGTGGGTGCGACACAACCTCGAAAGCTGAACAAATGGACAACACTAATTACGCACTAAGCGCTCGGAGCATGAGCGTCGGAACAAAACAGTGTAAGAACGCTTCTTTGACACATCTAATATCTGAAAAACATGTGGATAAAAACACCGAATAAAATTATCAACATCGAGATTCTCGATTAGTGATAGAATTAAAATATCTAATACGCATTCGATTCAAACTGTTATTTTATTTTTTCGCCCGTGTAAATCAAAATCTCGATGTTTCAAGCGGCTCACTATAGTTACCAGTAAGTAATATGGTAAGTGCGTAGTGGTAACTATAGTGTGTGTGGTTTAAAATCGCTTGTACATCCTGTAAAAATGAACGTTGAAAATTTTGATTCTTAAAGGTTCTTAATAAGACTCTTGGGGTGAGCAGCAGCTAGGTTCTCGTTCCTGAACTCTCTTAGTACCCATTAGGGAAAGCTAAAGCTGCTATCAACCAAACGCAAGTGATCGAACTAAAATACTCCCAAATTTCTGCCCTAAATGATCCTACCTGGGGCCAAGCCTAAAAATAATATCATTTATAGAGGAGAAGGTACTGCAAGACCTTACATCCATGGCATGAAACTCATCAAAGAAATACCTCACGATAAATATGGCAGTGCAATAGTTACGAAAGAGAACTTGATCCCATCGTCCATTGACTCAACGAACAACAGAAACATTGAGATTATTACGATCACATTTAAAAATATCTCAATCAACTCAGTCTATAAACCACCAGAAGGAGAAAGCTTCTTCCCTGACATCCTCCTCAATAATAATGCATACATGACTAATGTTATATTAGGTGACTTTAACAGCCATAGTGTTAACTGGGGTTACACAAAGTCCAACGAACATGGAGAACTTGTTGAAAAATGGGCTGAAAATCTTTCTCTAAACCTGATACATAATCCAAAACTCTCTGCATCTTTCAACAGTGGCAGATGGAAGCGAGGCTATAACCCTGACCTCATATCTGTTATCTCAAAAATATCCAACATCTGTGTTAAAAAGTTTTAAATCCGATTCCACATACTCAACATCCTATAATGCATCAATTCACCCCAGCAATTATGCCTAATACCGTCCTTTACAGACGACGATTTAATTTCCAAAAAGCTAATTGGAAGAGTTTCATGGAAGATCTTGACCGCTCCATAGAAGAAGTCCCTCCAAACCCTCAAGAGTATCCAGGATTCATGAAAATACTGAGGAAAATCTCCACCAAACACATCCCCCGAGGATGCCACACAAACTACATTCCAGGCCTTTCCAATGACATACAAGCCAGTATGCTGATTACTTACCACTTACAACACCAACCCCTTCTCAGAAGAGACTATCCAAGCAGGAGAAAAATTATGCTCCAAGATGGCAGAGGAAGGGCGTTCCTCATGAAAAAAAAAAATAGAAGCCCTTGATATGACCCATAGCAGCAGAAAGGCATGGAACTTTATCAACAGAATTAGGAAGGATTTCACTAAGCCATATAAGCATTCGCAGGTAACAGCTAATCAAATTGCTCACCAGCTGCCACTGAATGGAAAATTCACTAAAAAACACACAAAAAATAAGATACTTAGAATCCCAAGTGAGGAACAAAATATGATTAACTCAGATTTCACCATCACTGAACTCAACGCTGCCATAAACCTATTAAAACCTAGAAAATCTGCAGGCCTTGATGATGTCTGTAATGAACAGATTAAACATTTTGGAACCAGGACTAAAGAGTGGTTATTAAACCTCTACAACACTGTTGGTATCCTTAGGGTATACCAACTATCTGGAGGCAAGTCAAAGTGGTGGCCTTTCTGAAACCAGGGAAACCCCCAACCGAAGCAAAACATTACAGACCTATATCACTACTCAGCAACCTCTTTATTAATTTTGAATAGGCTACAACCGCTAATCGAACCCCATCTTGTTGCCGAGCAGGCTGGCTTTAGACCAGGCAAACCTGCACATCACAAATTCTCAACCTCACTCAATATATAGAAAATGGTTATGAGCAAAAGCTAGCTACAGGAGTAGTCTTTGTAGACTTAACTGCAGCATATGATACCGTAAACCATCTCACACTCAGAAATAAAATATACAGAATAACTAGACTATCGCCTTGTCCTCCTGATTCAATCACTGTTGGAAAACAAGCGCTTTTACGTGGACCTTGGGGGTAGGAAGAGCCGCTGGCACCACCAAAAAAAATGGCCTCCCCAGGGAAGTATGTTATCACCATTATTTTTCAACATCTACGTCAATGATCTACCCATCTTTCCAGGAACTAGAAATTTTATCTATGCTGATAACCTTGCCATAGCTACTCAGTCAAAAAAATTTCAAGTTCATTGAAACTACTTTATCACTTGCCTTAAATAGTCTAACCACATACTATACCAGCAAACAACTAAAACCAAACCCCTTGTAAACCCAGACTGGCCTTTTTCACCTTAACAATAAGGAAGCCAACAGGAAGCTACAGATTTCTTGGGAAGGCTCTAATATAGAACATTCCTGGAAACCAATCTACCTCGGTGTGACTCTCGATCGCACCCTCTCATATAAAACCCACATAGAAAAAACAAAGGCAAAAGTGAATGCAAGAAACAACATACTAAGAAAGCTCACTTCCTCCAAATGGGGTGCAGACCCTAGCACACTGAGATATTCTGCCTTGTCCCTTTGCTATTCTTCTGCTGAATATGCCTGCCCAGTATGGTCCAGATCCTGCCATGCTGAAAAACTTGACACAGCATTGAATGAAAACTGCCGCTTAATTACAGGATGCCTGAAACCAACACCACTAAAAGACCTGTATACTTTGGCTGCTATTGCACCCCCTTCAATTCGAAGATCTGCATTCTCAGCTGAAGAAAGAAGCAGACAAATGAATGATGAACTCTACCCACTGTTCGGCCAGACCGCAGTGCCCCAAAGACTAAGATCCCGACATAGCTTCCTGACAACTGTTGAACTACCTAAAAACCTCCCAGAGACAAGACTTCAACAATGGCTTGCACTATATCCTGAAAATAATACTGGTATTCCAACAGCCCAACATCTTCCACGTGATGCTCACTTGGACTGGAATATTTGGAAAAGCCTAAACACACTCCGGACCACAGGACGCTGCAAACAAAACCTCATCAAATGGGGCTACCTCACTGGCTCAGACAATTGTGAGCGTGAGACAACTCAGTCCATGGAATACCTTTTTTCTTGTCCCTTTCTTCCATCGCCTCGTGCAAAAGAGGATCTTATATCCTGCACAGAAAGAGCAGTTGATTGTGCAAGATACTGGAGGAACATCTGACCATGTTTATTGTATATAAGTTATGTATAGTTTCCTTTTTTCATATTTAATTATTATTCCCTGTATAATTCACCTACCAGATCTAAGCTAATCTCATTGTAATGTATCCTAATTTGTTGTAAATCATGTTGTACCACTTACTTACTACTGTACTACTTGTGTTTGGATACGAAATAAATTAAAATAAGAACCTTGTCAGAAGAAATTTCACGTTTAGAACTTCTATTTCAGTTTACAGCTAAAAATTTAATCTCCCATCACACATACACATATACAAACGTGACAATATAAATGAGATGAAACCCCAGCAGTTATTAGGAATTAATCAGACTAATAAGAGAGAAGTAAGCTAACTTTTAAGAGAACAACACAAAAAACATCCCACTTATTTACGGTTGCACGTTTTGGGAAGGCGAAGTAGTTGATATCAAAACAATGCATGCAATTCACAGAGGACTTTCCATATCAAACAGACAATGGAAGTTTGATGGTGTTTACCAATAGTTTAGAGATATTTGTATAAGGGTGACTGTGGGAGTATAGATGATGCTTATGCAGTATGAAAGAATGAGTTTAAAAATCTCCCTTCTTAATTTTCTAACAAATAATTTTCATAGAGCTGGAGATGGAGTTTGTACACATACAGATATGTGCGGGTTGGGAGTAGAGATTATGGCAGCTCACGCACGTAGCCAACTTTAATTTAGAACTCTGTTTTTAAAATGTACTATTGTCTTTTATACTAGATCTGTTGATGTAATTTTATCATGTCTCTGTCATTTTTTGTATAATTCTTTGCCTGTGATACCTGAAGAAGTTGAATCATTCAACGAAACTAGCTGTATCTTAATATTAAATCTTCTTGTTTTTTTTTCATTCTCAGTATATAGTCATTCAAACTAATTTTTTTATAATATTTTCTACCGAGTAAAGATGAACAATTATATATATATATACAGGGTGTTCGGGATAAATTTGACATATTTATAATTAATTATATTTTTCCGTAAGTTACATGTATTAACACACACTTCTCTTCATTTAAAAGTTTGGACCCTTCTTCATTCACATACAAGATGTCAGAAAGGATGGATAGCTGGAACCCACCTGAATCATGGAAGAGAATAACTTGTATCATGATGATTCGTGCCCGCCATCAAAATAAGGATATTACGACTGCTGCCCAATGCTCCCTGAATACAGTAAAAACAATCAGGCATGAACTAGAGACTTGCAATGGTGACTACGAGGATGTAGCAAGAAGAAAGATCCCTAGCAGACGATCTGATTGCGTTCGTACAGCAGAATTCCTCGCAAATCTGCAGGAACAGGTGTTGAAGAACCCTGGCATTGGAATTCGGGCTTTGTTCGTGGAGTTGCTAACTGTAGTCAAGCCCTGGATAACGAGGGTAGCCAATGGTAGGCCGTATGTATGGCAGCAGGATTCGGCCCCTTGCCACATTTCTCTGGGAAAAGTCAAAAATGGTTGTCTGAAAATTTCTACGACTTCACCAGTCCAAATGTTTGGCCTCCAAACTCCCCAGACCTTAACCCCATGGATTATTTTGTATGGGGCGCAGTTGAAAAAGACACCAATCGCACTTCCAGTAATACAAAAGCCCAGTTAATGGATAAAATTAAAACAGTTTTTGCGGCCCTTCCCAGGGAGACTGTAGCATCAGCTTGTTCGAGGTTCCGAAGCAGAATTGAAGCTGTGATCGATGCTAATGGTGGTTATTTTGAGTAAATCTTGTTGATAGTATTGTAATTAACTCTGCCTGTAATGTTTTTTTGTCAATTCATTAAATTTAATAGATACAAAGAAGATTTTCTTTTTCCTTACGAAACTGTCAAATTTATCCCGAACACCCTGTATATATAATATTCATCAAAGCTTGATTTGCTTCCTCAGTCTTAAAAAAAAAAGGCTGGTAATATTCTACTAATTCGGGCCCTACCCAAGGGCCTATGAGTTGTGGAAATACTTTCTGAAAATGAAAGCTGTGCCAAACAAAGCGGCCTTTTGCAGCTGGCAAATTTTTAATCCATCTAACTCGAGTGCTTCTAGATGTTTTTTCAATGTTTTAGGAATAGCGCCTATTATTATTATTCGTTATCTTTTGCCAGATTCGTTCAACTTCTATTTGCAAATCGCGATATTTTGTAATTTTTTCATTTTCTTTGTTGTCAATCCGACTATTTCCTGGTACTGATATTTCGATAAACTTAACACCCTTGTTTTCACTTTTTTCAACCACTGTGATATCGGGTGTATTACATTCCAAGCTTTTGTCAGTCTGGATTTTGAAACTCCAGAGAATCTTAGCTTTTTCATTCTCAGCCAATTTCTGGCTAACTTTATGTTTCCAATAGTCTTTAGATACTTCAAACCCATACTTTTTACATAAATGCCAGTGGATTATCTTAGCTACGTTATCATGCCTTTTATGGTACTCAATTTGTGCGATTTTACTGCATCCACTTATAATGTGGTCTACCGTTTCTTCCTTTTCTTTGCACGATCTACATTTACTGTCTTCTTGAATTTTTTTTTATTTTTGCCTTCATAATGTTGGTTTTAATGGCCTGTTCTTGTGCTGCAAAAATTACCGATTCTGTTTCTTTCTTTAGTGCTCCATTTCTCAACCATTGCCAGGTCAAGTTGCTGTCAGCGCTGTCCTCTATGCTGTGAAGGTATTTTCCATGCAATGCCTTATTTTTCCATCTTTCAGTTCTCACTTTTACTTGGTTGGTTTTGAATTCCAATTTTGTCTCCATGGGTTAAATAAACCCTCTTTCCTTACCTCAATTAGAAATTTTTCCGTTGTTTGCTGCAGATAATCATTTAAATTTCGTTTTTCTTCTTCAATAACTTGCTTCACTTGTAATAATCCTCTACCTCCTTTTTTGCGTGATAGACATACCTATCAATGTCACTGCGAGGATTGAGGGCATGGTGCATTGTCATTAATTTTCGAGTTTTTCGATCTAAATCTTCCATCTCTAGCTGGGTCCATTCAACAATGCCTACTGAATATCTTAGAACAGGTATGGCCCAGGCATTAATTGCTTTTATCAAATTCCCAGCATTAAGCATTGACGTAAGAGTTTTCTTAATCGTCTTATGTGTTCTGCTCTAGTTCTTTCTTTGATCTTATTGTGCAGAATTTGTGATGCTTCTAAAATTCCCAAATATTTATAGCTATCTTCGAATTTTATTTGCTTGATTATTTCACCATTGAGCAGCTCGATTTCGTTCATATCTTCAAACTTTCCTCTTGTTATTCCAGCAATTGCACATTTGTCTAAGTCAAAATCCATTGATATATCTTGACTGAATATGTGCACAGTGTTAAGCAACTATCCGAGTTCATTCTCTGATTTTGCATACAACTTCAGATCGTCCATGTATAAAAGGTGAGATATCTTTGCACTCTTTTGCGCAGTTTGATAACCGTGAGCTGTTTTATTTAAAATTCTAGTTGAGGGGATCATTGACAATATAAACAATAGAGGAGATAACCAACGTTGTTTTCCAGTTTTTCATGCTGGATTGCAAAATTTTTTCCCGTCTTTGCTAATACCGAATAGTTCTGCACATTTTAAAATCCAGCTATGAGGCACAGAATCAAACGCTTTTTAATAATCTATTCAAGCCATATGAAGGTTGGGTTTTCTACGTTTGCAATTTTTAAGAATCATTTTATCAATCAGCAATTGGTCTTTTGTGCCTCTTGAATTTTTGCTGTTACCTTTTTGTTCAATTGGGAGAACAGAATTTGCTTTAAGATAGCTGTATATTTTATCAGCTAGTATGCCTGTGAATAGTTTGAAAGTTGTTAGCAGGCAGGTTATTGGTCGGATGTTTTCTTGGTTTGGACCTTTTTCTTTATCCTTTATGATCAAAAACGTTTTCCCTGCTGTGAGCCACTCTTCTTTGCATTTTCCCTTCTAAAACATCATAAAATTGGTTAGCAAACCTTTCATGTAAGCCTGTTAGATATTTCAACCAGTAGCCATGCAATTCATCCTTCCAATTTTTTATTTTTTTAGCTTGCTTTTGAACCACTTCAGTTGTTATTTTCAGTTGGTCCATTTTTCGTTTTTGAGATTCGTTCGTAATTTGTTCAATCCATTTTGCCTTGTTATTGTGCCTCTTAGGGTTGTCCCATAGGTTTTCCCAAAACTTTAGTGTATTTTCTTTGTCTCTGGTATTTATATTTATATTTTCTTTAAGGTTATCATTCCTGCAGCACTCAATTATCTTGTAAAACTGGTGCTGATTTGCGCGAAACATCGAATTTTGCTTGTACTGTTCAATGCGTGCACTGTATCTTCTTATTTTAGCCGCAACTGCAACTATTTTTTGCTTCACTTCCTCTAATACTTCCTCTAATAGGTCGTGTTCCAGTATTATATCTCTTTATGAGGTTATTTCGGATTTTTGTGTTTTTCAGCTTCTTTTCCTAAAGGTTTTTCAAATTGTTCAAGTCTACTCTGAGATTATATATATATATATATATATATATATATATATATAGTATATATAGTATATATATATATATACTGTATATATGAAAGAATTATCATTAACTCGGTTAACATACATATTTTTATAAACAATTGAATGACTAGAACCGAGATTTAAGTAAAAAGGTTTTAATATAAAAGCACGAGTTTCGGCCTGATACAGGCCGAAACTAGTCGTGTTTTTATATTATAATTTATTAAATCTCGGTTCTACTCATTTAATTCTTTATAAATACACACACACACACACACACACACACACACACACACACACACACACACACACACACACACACACACACACACACACACACACACACACACACACACACACACACACACACACAGAGAGAGAGAGAGAGAGAGAGAGAGAGAGAGAGAGAGTACAAAGGCAAAACGGCTCAGGAAACCAAAGCTAAGCTTGATAAACATTATGGTATGTCTGCACCTTCGACGGTTTATAAGTGGTTTAGTAACTTTCGAAGTGGCCATATGAGCACAAGTGAGGCTGAATGTTCTGGATGCCCTGTTGAGGTCACTACTCCAGAAATTATTGAAAAAATCCATGATATGGTGAATGATAATAGAGTGAAGGTGCGTGAATTGCTAAGGATGTAGGCATCTCAAAGCGTACATAATATTTTACATGAACATTTACATGTGAGAAAATTATCCGCAAGATGGATCCGCGTTTGCTCACGCTGGATCGAAAGCGTGTGAATTATTGCAAGAACAGTTTGAAGCTGTTTAAACAGAATCCAGAGGAATTTTGGCATCGTTTCGTAACAGTGGACGAAACATGGATTCGTCACTACCTGCCTGAGACCGAGGCACAGTCAAAACAATGGGTTGCAATCGGGGAATCTGCACCAAAGAAAGCGAACACCGTTCCTTCAGCAGGAAAGGTTATGGCCATCGTCTTCTGGGATGCTCGTGGCATAATCTTCATAGACTTTTTGGAAAAGGGCAAAACAATTACCGGAGTGCATTATACATCTTTGCTGGATCATTTAAATAATGAAATAAAGGAAAAAGACACAATTGGAGAAAAAGAAGATTCCTTTTCACCACGACAACGCACCCGCTCACTCTTCTGCAATTGTGACCACAAAATTGTTCGATTTACGCTACGAAGTTCTTTCGCATCTTCCCTACTCTTCACATTTGACTCCGTCGGATTACTATCTGTTTCCAAACATGAAAAAATGGCTGGTAGGAAAGTAGATTTTCATCAAACGATGAAGGGATGAAGGGACTGCCGAAACAACTGCCTAATTTGAAGAGTTGGATAAATCATACTTATGGACGAGATAAAAAAAAAAACTCGACATCGTTGGACTAAATGTACAGGCCTCAAAGGAGACTATGTTGAAAATGTTTGGCCCCCAAAAAATATGTTTTCTTCATTTTTGCACGAACTTATCGACCAACCCTCGTATATATTTAATTTGAGGTTATTTTATGTGTGTGATTGCTTTTATTGTACCGAAGAGATGGCGAATTCTACAAATATATTCTTCAAATAAGAACTATCAAATTTCTCATTATAATGACAATTTCTTTTATGAAAAGGTCCACGGTTGTTTTAGAATAACTTTTAGATATCCGCGCCTGGAGAGCAACGTTTGCAACTGCGGTGTAGATATTTGTGAACATTTGACCAGTTTTATATCACCCTTGGTGTACCTAGAAGTTATATGGCTTTGCGTATTATGCTAAATATACTCAAAAACGTGCAGTAAATTTACACGACACTATTTTTTATTCATATCCATATCATATATTTAATACAGCACATATGGATTCACAAAATCGAAATAACTATATATTTTCCAAAAGGCTTTATAACAATAGAATTTAAAATCGAAACAAGATAACACATTAATTTCCTGTTGATAATTTCTGTCTTTTGTTACATTTTTGGTCCATTATTATTTTTTTTTTCAGTAACTTTTTGGATTTCTTCGCTTTCATTTTTTTCTGCTTGCTTAGCGGCCTTAGATTACTGTTGTAGCATCCTCTTTCTAGCTTCCTTGGCTTTCTTTATAGCGATTTTTTTGGCTATCTTCGCTTCTTTTATACGATATTTCTTAGCAGCCTTAACTTGTTGTTTTTTGGTCATCATGAAACCCGGAAGAAGCTCAATCGTATTATTCTTACGCTTTGCTTTCCCACGTCTCAATGCTGACGAAAAGTACATGTTAATAGCACGAGTTATGTAGTCCCCTTCAAGGCCGTAAAAAAGTCCAATATGTTGTGCAATTAATTTGGTGGTAAAGGACGTCTTTTTCAAAGCAATTATGGCGTTTTCCACCAATAATGGAAAATTGGCTTTAGTTATATCCCGTGATTTTAAAGGATCAAGATTTGGATGAGGTTGAAGATTTGCCATGTCTGATAGAAGTGCAAAGCCTACTTCCTTATTCTCACTATACGAAAGCACACACACAACCAGATGGAAACACAGCAAATTAACGTTTGATTGAAGAATACTTTCAAACAATCGAATTTTTCATAAATACGTTTGTTGGTGGTGACGTCGAGTGAAATCCAATGTCAACTTGTAATCATGCAGTGTTATACAAAAATCATAATTTTTAATAAGCTAAAATTTTGCGACTTTATTCATTCATGCATATTTGCTTTATAGCATGGTAAAATTAAGATGATAAAAATTGAAAATTACACAGAGAAAGTAAAGCGATTTTTTGCTGATGGAGCATACCCTTCAAAATTTATCTAAGTAGATTACAGAATTATTAAATAAATGGGATTATATTAAATAAAGATTATTAATTTTGACATACCTGTGTGCAGTTTTAAAGGTAAGGATGATCTAGTACTCTGGACCAGGACTTGATTACATTGAATTAGTATAATTAGGAAGTGTTGAAGATGCGACAGTCGGATCGCAGAGTGTCCAAATATGAATAGACCAAATAACAAAAAAATGAACTAAAAAAAAATATGAATTTTAGAGAATTAGTTATCTCCGTTCTATGATCGTGCCGTGTGGTTTACTGAAATTGTTTATTAATAGAAGTTCAGTAATTGTCGAGGGTATCATAGACTTAAATTGGTTCGAGAGTGTCAAAGCATTTGGTTGGTTTCAGAGTTCTGGGAAGTAGTAATTTATTTTATTAAATTGGCACGTGGAAGAGAGAGTATACAGGGCCTTTTTTGTGTTTATGGTATTTTGGATGGTTCTAATCGCTAGGGATTCAACTTAAGACCTCAATTTGAGGGGTGTGTTTGGATTGTATCGTATGAAGGGAGTCAATGATTAATGCCGGAAATTTGATAAAAGCAATTAATACCTGGGCCATACCTGTTCTGAGATGTTCAGCAGGCATTGTTGAATGGACCCAGCTAGAGATTGAAGATTTAGACTGAAAAACTCGAAAATTAATGATAATGCACCATGCCCTCAATCCTCGCAGTGACATTGATAGGCTCTATCTATCACGCAAAAAAGGAGATAGAGGATTATTACAAGTGAAGCAAATTATTGAAGAAGAAGAAAAACGAAATATGAATGATTATCTGCAGCAAACAACGGAGAAATTTCTAATTGAGGTAAGGAAAGAGGGTTTATTTAAACCCATGGAGACAAAATTGGAATATAAAACCAACCAAGTAAAAGTGAGAACTGAAAGATGGAAAAATAAGGCATTGCATGGAAAATACCTTCACAGCATAGAGGACAGCGCTGACAGCAACTTGACCTAGCAATGGTTGAGAAATGGAGCACTAAAGAAAGAAACAGAATCGGTAATTTTTGCAGCACAAGAACAGGCCATTAAAACCAACGTTATGAAGGCAAAAATACAAAAAATTCAGGAAGGTTTATCATCCTGATAATAAATCTTTTCAAAATACTCACTTAGTAATTCAACTATTTCTTCAGATTCTGTTACCTCTGTACCAGCAGAATTCAAACATAGTTTTCCATACGATAAATGCAGATTGTGTAAAGAGAAGGAATAAAAGGTAGACCACATTATAAGTGGGCGCAGCAAAATCGCACAAATTTAGTACCGTAAAAGGCATGATAATTTAGCTAAGATAATTCACTGTCATTTATGTAAAAAGTACAATTTTAAAGTATCGAAAGACTATTGGAAGCATAAAGTTGACCAAAAAGTGATTGAGAATGAAAAAGCTAAAATACTCGTGGATTTCAAAATCCAGATTAACAAAAGCTTGGAATGTAATAGACCCGATATCACAGTGGTTGAAAAAAGTGAAAACAAGAGTGTTCAATTTATCGAAATGTCAGTACCAGGAGATAGCCGTAGTGACGACAAAGAAAATGAAAAAATTACAAAGTATCATGAGTTGCAAGTCGAAATTGGATGAATTTGGCAAAAGAAAACGAAAGTTGTTCCCATAATAATAGGTGCTTTAGGCGCCATCCCTAAAACATTGAAAAAACATCTAGAAGCACTCGAGTTAGATGGATTAAAAATTGGGCAGCTGCAAAAGGCCGCTTTGTTCGGCACAGCTTTCATTTTCAGAAAGCATTTCCACAACTCATAGGCCCTTCGGTAGGGTTTCAATATATATATATATATATATATATAATATGCACGGAATACTCGAATGCAGTATTCTGTCAAATGCTTTGCAAAGTCCAACAATATCACATTATAAGCATTACCTTTATACAACTCTAGCGTTAATTTATTATAGAAACAAAGTAAGTTGATAAAATAAGACATCTCCTTCCCAAAGCAATGCTGACCTCTAAAAAGAATCAAATTGTAATCCACTCAATCTTGAATATTAATCTTCACTAACTGTTCCAAAACTTTAGCCATCATTCCTGAAATAGTAATGTGGATGTTTTCAACCTCTGTTTTGGACTCATCTTAATGACACAAACCTGTATGAGATAATAAAGGTAAAAAGAAAAAAATATATATACAGTATATATGAATAACAAATTAGCTCTTGTTTATGGAGAATCCGTTCCCACGGACAAAAAAACTAATCTTTCGAATTTGGGAAGTATTGTATGTCGACATGATTTAACGTAAATGCACTTTTAGCAATGTTGTTGTTGATGTTGTTGTTGTCGACCTTCAATTTAGGGAGCATAAGTCACGTAGAATGGAAAATGCATAAAGTCTTACTTTATAAGTATCATATAATCCATGTAGCAAGTAGGAATTTGTGTTCATCTTCAGATGAACTTCAGGCTGTTGTCATTCTATATGGATTAAGGCTATTTAACAGAAAGCCGACAAGTTATTTGTATTCTTTGTAAAGCTGTATATGTGAGTGATTCAATATACAGTATATTAGCACTATGGATGGCAGAAGGTCGGAAAAAGAAGGTTTTTTTCCCCCCAGCTGATTTTAGATTTTGCAAATTTTCTTTTCCCAGCCACTCTACTATTTATTACTATACAGACGATATAAAAGTAAAAAAGAAAGATTCTACGATTTATCAATCCGAAATGTATTGATTTTTTTACGTTTGTAATCATGAAAAGTCAACAAAACATTTTGATGCTGTATAGAAGAGTATCAGATTTCATTCTCAGCAAGCGACATGTTAAGGATTGTAGGCGTAGGTTTCTGTGGTTTAGCAGTTCAAAAGAAAGATTCCGGTATTGCGATCACATGTTTATTAAGATAAATGAAAATAAACAAACCCTACAAGTTTCGTATGTCGTTTGACTTACATCTTCAGGGGTTAAAGGTAACTAAAAGTTTAAAACATAAGAAATGAGAAATTACTCAAAATAGTCCATTCTATTAATATTAAGGATTTTCATTATGTTCTTTAATAAAAAAATCATTCTATATTTATCGTTTGTTATTTCAATTGCCTTTCCATGACGATGTGTTATTTTTGTAATTATTTCGCTTCACAAGCATAGTTGGGTTAGAAATATGGGGGAAGGTTTAAAGACAAGCATTCGATGTCTCAATGGCAAGAAAAAGACTGAGAAGGAAGATCAAGATCTGCGTGCATTGATGCACTTCGATTTGTCTTAAAAGACCGAAACATGAAGTGAACCCCAATACTAGAATTCTGAAAAAATAACAGACTAATTTGGAAGAAAACTGTTTGTAGTTAAGCTAATAATAATGTAAATATAATCGTGCTGTGCTCTCAGAATATCCAGTACATCCCTCGAGCATACATATCAGAAAACTATTGCGATGATGATTCGTTTTTTATAAAAACATAATTCCTGCTTTATACTCTAATAAAGTATAAAGGCGGTATTATTATTATTGAGATTACAGAAACTTTATTTATTATTTTTACTATATGCTGCTTATCAAAATTCCTTGCATGCTTATCCGATTATGTAGTGTTATTGGGAAAACTTATAATCAGGGATAATCAGAGTTCATCTCTACCTATAATCTTAATCGGGGATAAGGTTAACAGCCTTTCGTCAGTGACACTCACAAAAAAAAAGACAAAAAGGGTTTCCACAATTCAAGGGATAACTCTCTAGACTTCTCAGATTATTGTTGTTATTCGTATTATGAATTCTGTTGAGAAGAACTCGCATTTTATGCCATAAAATGCTAGTTCATATTTTAATTTTAGTAACCTACAATACTTGTTATTGTATATTTTCTAATTTATTTGTAAAATATCACCACAAGAATATCTCCTTATTTCGTTTTCAGTTGCAAGAATGCTAATTTCTTCTTTAAATATTTTTTAATAGTCTAGAGTTCAGTAATATTCGGACTATTTTCTTGATTTGAAAATACGTTCCCTCTTTTGCACGTAGATCAATTTCTACAAATTTTACGTAACCGTTGAGAACAATAAATGCCCAGTAAGTAAGTAAATCTATTCTGTTTAAGTCTCCAATGTAGTTATTTGTCACATAATAGTTTTCACTGACGGTTTTTCCAAGAAAATCATTCTGTTTGTAGCGAAAATATTATTTGAACTCTTTGCTTTATTATTATTATTATTATTATTATTATTATTATTATTATTATTATTATTATTATTATTATTATTATTATTATTATTATTGCTTGAAGCCTCCATACACTAAACCTCAATATAATCTTTCCCTCTTTCAATACATTTTCTCCAAACATTTCCAAAGTCATACCAGCAAAATTTTTCAGGTGATCCATTTTCTCAATTCTACTTTCACGTGTTCTTTCTGAGAATGAATACCTTCGAGATGCATCTTCAGTTCACGAGATAATCAAACGTCTGTGTGTTTCTAAGCAACTGACGAGGCACCCAACGTGCCCATAGTTTGTTATATCCCAATTATGTAACAAATTGGTTGGTTGTTTGGCTGTCCTTGTCATTGGTTATTAATGTCAAATTCGCTATTACCGTTTCTTGATCTTCAGGCTCAACGACATATAATACTCGCATCTACAGTTGCTTCGCCATAAAATAAAATAAAAACCTGAAATCGGCGGTGAATTTTGGAAGTTCAAAATTCGATCACTGCAGGATCTTTTACATACTTCGACATGCATTTTGTATTCGGTGACAGCGCAATAACACTGGAAATATACAAATTGTTGTACACCACTGTACACTAAACGGTATCTGAGGGGGGGGGGGTTGAAGGAGAAGGGAATAAAACAAGACCAGACACGATTCGAGACAGCATGCATTTGGAAAGCAATGCTTGGGAGTAGGGTGCAGCATCTCTGATATTTATTGATGAAGACCATTTAAATTAAACAGGCATTTAAGTTAAAATTTCCGTTCGCTAGATAATACAAAAAAAAAAAAAAAAAAAAAAAACGAAACCTACGTAACTGTACATATCACTCAGACATAATTTTTATACTAAAACGAATGCAAATCGTTTGATAATTTTTAACTACCTCCACCAAAACGAATAATGCAGTATTTAAAATTTTAGACAATAACAACATTATCATGTTACACTTATTATTTTGAAAGTAATTTTACTAGCAATTATTGTAGTTATGCACTTCAGCTGTGTGCAGATTTGTAAGTTCGAATCAACGGTTGGAGAAATTTTGCTCTAAAAGACAAAATATATTAACAAACATCACGTGATAGCAGACGTAATCTTGTGATGGTTTCCTGAGTTGAAAAAGACAGTCTAGAAATGGACTTAAATTCTGATTATGAATTGTGTTTAGATATTTTGATTGATGCCTCCGTAGCGCAACTGAGCTTTTGGAGGTGGAATTGAAAGAATGCCCTTCGATTAGAAAAGGCCTGAGTTCGATTCGAAACGGGAGGAATCTTTTTATGGACTTTTTCAATCGAGGGTGAGTTAGTCGATCTCATACGAAGGTATCAGGGTTTTTTCTACCGGAAACTCTGGTTTTTTTTTATCCCGCATACAGACAAATCGGCCCTTCAGAAAACACAATTTACAGACAAAAAATACTAGTTGTGGTGGGGTAGTAGATGGCGTTGATATAAGTGATTGGTAGTTCGGTGTAGCTGTGGAGACGGAGAGTTGTACAGTATGTGTCCTTCA
Organism: Typopeltis vanoorti; assembly: GCF_054136105.1. Lineage (NCBI taxonomy): Eukaryota > Metazoa > Arthropoda > Arachnida > Uropygi > Thelyphonidae > Typopeltis > Typopeltis vanoorti. The sequence continues at coordinate 118,535,574 of NC_143550.1, read as the reverse complement.
GACTCCTTGGAAGTGTCACGAATAATAATAATAATAATAAATCTCATCAGAAATAGTGATATTAAAGTATACGATAGAAATTTTCAAGATTATATTCATTATTATTAATTCTAAAAATCGTAATATTGTTATGTTTATCAGTTCTACGATTGTCATTTCAAAAGTTCTGCGCACTGTAGTCTTGTTCTTAAACCAAAATTTATTTAACAAAATAGATTTACAGGCCTGCAATATAATCTTCTTATGACTTTTACTACTCAACGCTTGGGTAAAGCTTATATTCCTCTCTGCAACTTTTTCCCCCCCTGTGTTTGATAAGTCGGGTCACTTTAGCGAAAACCGTCAATGGTAGTGAAGGGTTCCTCACGGAGCGCCTCCTTCAACTGGTGGAATAGACTGAATTCTGGAAAGCTCATGTTATCGAGACTGTGTGGGAGGAGGCAAGGAAGTTGTCATTCATATTTTGCTTTAAAATCAATCACCTGAAACACGTAGTTTCACATTGCTCGTGATATCCTATTTAAGTCAGATTCGTCCTCCATTTTAAAGTTTTTTTTTTTTTTTTTTTTTTTACTGCTGTAGTAAGGCAAATCAGTAGTTGGATTTGATAGTTAACTAGGATCATGTTTTTTCATAAGGATCTTAGCAAATTAATTCACGAAAAAAAATTATTTTACTGACTGCAGTCTAAATGAGAATTAAAATGAAAGGAAACTGAGTGAGTTTAAATTTTAACGGAAATAAGATTTGTTGTAATTTTAAGAACTAAAAAATGTGTTTGTGTTTCAGTCTTTTCGACTCACTTAGGAGCTACAGCAAAAGTCCAACTTGCGAAGCTAATTTCCCCACCCTTAATGCTATATTTGATACGATTACTGAGTTTATTTAATCAAACCATTAATAAGAATTGGAACAAAGTTGTCACTGAGTGAAATCTGGATTAGGAGGAGTTGCCCATTCACAGGGTGTTGACCAAGAATAGCTGGTTAGTGTTGGAAATAGCTTGTCTTAAATCAATGATCGAAAAGTATAAATTACTTCAAATCAAGAAAGAAGAAATAACCAAATTATTATAGGAGTAAAATATCCACAATATTGATTTAATTTAAATTTAAAATTTTATTATAATTAATCCCGGTCATGTTGTTGGGAGGGAGGTGGTGATTCATCAAATAATTCCACTCAATTAACCGCCAAGACTGAAGGAAAGACTAGTTATTCCGTGGGTTAAAATCTGACATCAGAAAACAGCACAGGGAGGAGGGGGGATTGAGTAGGATTGCCTTTCTCACTATCTGATCTATTCTGTTTTTTAATTTTTTCATCGATATTTCGTGCCATGAAATACAAAATGCTTATAATATCTTCTTTTTCAGGTGGATGGGTTGGTTTTGTTTTATTATATTTACATGGCTACCATACCCATACAGACGGTGCATTAAGTGGATATGTATATACCTTGATTTGCTAAAAACAAAACTATTTTTCAGGGAAAAAACTTGATTACCATTGTATAGACTAACTCGCCCTCATCTGAAAGTCATAAATGCTTGTCCAATGGGGACAGTTGGAACTCGGTCTTTCCAACTAAACTGTAACGTTTTCCGACAATGCTAGGAAAATCTGATGGAATGGACATTGCTGAAATGAAGCAGAACTTTAGCAAATAAGGACGAGGGGGAGAGAAAAATTTGTGAATTCAAAAATAGTCCACTTAATTTGTGAATTCTAAGATTATACAACACAGCTGTGAAAGTTTTATTTATTTATACTTATTTTTAAATGTGGCAGTTTTATGTAATTACAGTTGGTAAATTGACGCTATGGAGGTATGTTCATTTTAAAAATTTATAAAGAAATTATGGTTTGATTAAAAGTGATTCAGTTAAAATTAATTAAAATTTTCATTGGTTTGTTTTATCACTGTAATGACACGTCAGTAATAATACAACTTGGATTGTAATTAAAATTAATTATTTGATTTATGTGGTAGCCGAGTGTTTTCTGTATTCGTGGTATTTTGGCTTCATCATTAGTCAGAAGACAATATCTTGGAGCTAACTTAACAGTTATGGTTACACGTTTTCGAAACGCAGCTAGTTTGATATCAACATTGTCGGTGAAACTCTCAGAGGGGCTTTGCTTATCAATATACCAACAGAATATTCTATATTTATTTACCCAATACTTAAGAGATGCGTTTTCATAAGAATGACTGTGGAAGTGGAGATGACGCGGTGTGAGCAAATAATCCTAAAATTACCTAAAATATAATTATATATTTAATAAAATACCTAATTATATATTTTAAATTAATTTTAAAAATTAATAATTTAAAAAAAAATACTTCAAAACATCCAGTAAATTTACACGACACTTTTTTTATTCATATCCATATCATATATTTTATACAGCACATACTTGAACATTATGGATTCACAAAATTGAAACACGATAAGACATTAATTTCCCGTTGATAATTTCTACCTTCTGCGTACGTTTGTTGCTCCGTTATTATTATTATTTTTATTCAGTAACTTTCTGGCTTCCATTTTTGCAGCTTTCTTAGCAGCCATAGCTTTTTGTCGTGGCGTCTCGTTAGCTTCCCTGGCTTCCTTTATAGCGAATTTTTTGGCTTTCTTGATTTCTCTTCGATTAAATAGCTTAGCAGCTTTATCGAGTTGTTTTTTTTGTCATTTCGAAATCGGGAAGGAGTTCAATCGAATTACTCATAGACATTGCCTTCCCACGCCTCATTGCTGCCGAAAAATACATCTTAACACCACGGGATATGTAATCCTCTTGAAGACCATAAACATCCGCAATGTATTGTTCAACTACTTCAGTGCCGGTAAAGGATGTCTTTTGCAGATTAATTATGGCGTTTTCCACCAATGATAAAATGGCTTGAGCTACACTCACCGATTTTAAAGGAGAAGAGGAAGGATCAAAATTTGGATGAGGTTGCATATTTGCCATTTCTTGTAGATGCACAATGCCTGCTTCTTTATTCTCACTATGCGAAAGAAAGACAGTGGCAAACACAACCAAATGGAAACACAGCAAATTAACGTTGGAATGACGAATACTTTCAAACAATCGAACTCTTCATTAATTTGTTTGCTGTTGGTGACGTCGCGTGAAAACAAACCTCAACTTGTAATCATTATTTCATAATAACGTTTTCAAATGCAGGCACGTAAAAAATAATGAAGCAATATAATAATAAAAAAAATGAAGCATTATAATAATAATATAATAACAAGCTTCACATAACCTTATAGTCCTTATAAGAACTGGCTTAAAGGGGCGAAGCAAGAATGCTTTTCATCTTCCCCGTTATCTGTAGTACAGTGTAAGGTGATATTGAGCTATTAAAGCTCTGGATCATGGCAAGAGGGTAACAGCAATAGCCGAGCCTCAGCTAGAACCTCATTGGCTATAGCATTGCCATCCATTACCCTCCAAGGGTATTAATCACCGACTATGTAAGTAAAGGTGAAATCTCAAAAAATCGGACGATCTCTAGGCCACTCCATAGTGGGCGAAAGACCGTCCATATCTCAGCGTTGGTTCCACTCATTGACGAGCTCCCCCACCACCGAGCAGAACCGCTCAACTTCCGAAGAAAATAATTCACCGACAAAGCCCCTCAGCGGGCCGTGCTGGAGAACACTTTCCCCGGAGACTCAAATTGCTCCCTTAAGGCAAAAACCCTAAGAGAGCGAACTTCGAAACTCATCAGGGTAACAGCAACAGCCGAACCTCAGTTAAACTTCATTGGTACAGCATTACTATCCGTTACCCTCCAAGGGTATTAATCACCGACTGTTTAAGTAAAGGTGACATCTCAAAAAATCGGACGATCTCTAGGCCACTCCATAGTGGGCGAAAGACCGTCCATATCTCAGCGTTGGTTCCACTCAGTGACGGGCTCCCAGACCACCAGCATAACTTTCCTTATAAGGACTGGTTTAAAGGGGCGAAGCAAGAATGCTTTTCATCTTACCCTTATCTGTAGAGGACAGTGTAGGGATAAGTTGTTATTGAGCTATTAAATTAAAGCTCTGATCATGTCATGGCAGGAGGGTAACAGCAATAGCCGAACCTCAGTTAGAACTTCATTAGCTACAGCATTGCCATCCATTACCCTCCAAGGATATTGTATTGGACTGAACGAATCAATCACCGCATCTCACGGTCGATTGATCCCTCGTCACCAGCATAACAAAACAATTTAAACTTTTATTTTAAGCTACAGAAAAACAGAAAAGGTATATTTAAAAATCTTATTAAATAAATACTTAAAATTCATTAATTTTTATAAATTACATCAAATAATTACAATTGAAATATATTTGTTATAATATTCTATATAAATGTTTAATTTATGAAGAGAATTTGAAGAAATTGGTTGCTTTTTATTATTTCATACTTATAACAGGGACTTCTATTCGGTATGCTAAGCACATAATTCTTTCGACAGTGTTATTAGCATTTAATTACTGTAGTCTATCAAAATTTTTGCTAAGATAGACTGAAGTATCTGTTGTGACAAGCAGAAAGTTTAAATATTTAAATTTTACAATGCAATAGGATGTCACGATGACGCTGGTCTTAATGAATTTTTTTGGAAAGCTGGAATATAAAAATCTTACCTAACTTTCCACTGATTCCGACGGCCTTCGGGTAAGATCGGATTTTAGTACGTAAACACACCAGTAGACAGCAGACTAATCGTTGACACGACGTTAAATGTGAATTGTACCATGAGTTCTTTAAAGAATTATTTGAATATTGTAAATTTGAATAAATTAAAAGAAAGATCGCAAACATGACTTTACTTCGTTGCAAATGTAATACGAACACTCTACAAGGTTAGTTTCTAAGTAATAACATAAAAATGTAACGTCCTTTCTAAAAGTTTCCTCCATTTAGATTAGCCAACTGCGCATTAACTGACACATAATAAATAATAGAAGTGACGTCAATTAAATATTCGATGCAGTATTTATTATTTTTTTAATTTAAATCCTCACAGGTTTGATACTACCTTGCTTTTTTCAGGCTTCCGCTCAAAACTAAAAACAAAAAGAAACACAGCTGGATTCAGACTCTCTTTTTTTTTTTTTTTAAAAAAAAGGATTTAAACCTGTTTGAAATAATGAAGGTGAAAAATAAAAATAATAAATTAACTGCTATTCACAGACAAGAGCAGTTGTTATTCCACTGAGAGAGAGAGAGAGAGAGAGAGAGAGAGAGAGAGATTGAAAGTATACAAGATATGTGTATAATCATATTTCTATATTATTCTTATTTTTATTATTTTTTATTGTAAACCGTGATAATGTTTTTCATTCTAATTTTCTGAGCTGGTTTTTTGATTAAGAAATTCTGTTAAAATTCTCTGCATTCAAGAATAGCTCATTTAAGGTAGTATGATCACTTAAATCGAATGAAAAGAGTGAAAGCTTAAAATATCAAGTATTGGACATCTCAATGGCAAGAAAAAGGCTGAAAATGTAATAATAATAATAATAATAATAATAATAATAATAATAATAATAATAATAAAGGCTGAAAATAATCGGTGTATGTGGATTGATGCAGTTCGATTTGTCCTAAAAGACCAAAATATGAGAGCTGACAGTATTAGAATTCTGAGATTAATATGGTAATTTAGAAGAAGAATGCTGATATGTCCGCACGGTTAGCCTAGTGGCTATGCGTTTCGCAACAATTTGCCTGCAAAAGGAGTGTCCTAGGTTCGATTTCCGTCGCCGACGTGAGGAGCTTAAGGATTTTCCTCAGCCATAGCCAAGTTAGCCGGTCTTGGGCGCGGGCAGAGGGGTTTTTCCCCCAGTTTATCTGGGGATTTTCATCCCATAAGCAGACAAACCGGCCCCATGAATACACACACACACACACGGATACAATCATGAATATTGCCATTAGGGGTTGCAGCAAAGGAGTGGCTGCATTAATACGCCAGAAACTGTTGTTGATTTGAAAAGGCAATTCTTTTGCACTTAGATCGATGCATTCTACAAAATTATACGTAACCCTTCGAGAACTATAAATATATCATATAAAAACCTCATAATCTACGCACTTTCAGATTCCTTGTTCACAGCTGTTAAGCAAGAGGTGATACATAATCATATACAGTATTTATTTAAAGGCGTTGTTTAGTCGGTACTGCCCGAAATAGAATGAATACGTTTATAGTAAATTACTAAATCTATTCTCTTTAAGTTGAATGTGGCTCGTTGTCACATGACACAGTTGTTACGCAGGTTTTCTTTAAAAGAAAAATATCTCCGTATGCATGTAAGTCTGATCAACCAATAATAATAAAACTCCACATAACATAACTTATAGTCCTTATAAGGACTGGCTTAAAGGGGCGAAGCAAGAATGCTTTTCATCTTTCCTGTTATCTGTAGAGGACAATGTAGGGATAAGGTATTATTGAGCTATTAAAGCTCTGATCATGACAGGAGGGTAACAGCAATAGCCGAGCCTCAGTTAGAACTTCATTGGCTACAGCATTGCCATCCATTACCCTCCAAGGGTATTAATCACCGCATCTCACGGTCGATTCAATATTTTTCTTCTTACATTCTTGCAGGCTATGCTCTCAAACTCTGACCACAATTTGAAGTCCCATAGATTATATATATATATATATATATATCCTTATAAAGACTGGCTTAAAGGAGCGAAGCAGGAATGCTTTTCATCTTCCCCGTTATCTGTAGAGGACAGTGTAAGGATAAGGTGTTATTCAGCTATTAAAGCTCTGATTCTGGCAGAAGGGGTAACAGCAAAAGCTGAGCCTCAGTTAGAACTTCATTGGCTACAGCATTGCCATCCATTACCCTCCAAGGGTATTAATCATTAATCACCGCACCTCACGGTCGATTATGCTTCGTTCCAAGTCCCGTCCAACAGATCTCTCACGGTCGATTGATCCTAGTGCCTCCAATTGTGCTATTAAAGCTCTGATCATGGCAGGAGGATAACAGCAATAGCCGAGCCTCAGTTAGAACTTCATTGGCTATAGCACTGCCATCCATTACCCTCCAAGGGTATTGGATTGAATGAATCAATCACCGCATCTCACGGTCGATTGATTCTCCTCGACAGTCTTAAGCTTTTCTTTTAAGCTAAAAAAAAACAAAAAAGGTATATTTAAAAATCTTATTAAATAAATATTTAAAATGCATTAATTTTATAAATTATATCAAATAATTGCAATTTAAATATATTTGCTATAATATTCTGTATAAATATGTTTAATTTGGTAAATGTTAATGGTGAATATGTCTATTCACATTTCGCTTGACTATACTTACTTGGATATCTTCTACTATTCCCTCTATGGATAACTCCTTTTCTCTGAAAAGCGAACTTGAAGTCTAAAGCTTAAATATAATAACATGCCGCAAGTACTCATTTTCTTCCAAACGAAACTGTGGCATGTGCAGGATCCGAACACAGATTTCTGCAATGATATCTGATGATTTAGAGATTAATTTTCGATAATTATACGAGTAATAACACTCGTAGAATTACGCATGTAATAAACAAACACTTATAAGGAATTAATCATTTTTGATTGGTTCCCGAGTTAGTCAAGATCTGACAAAGTATGGTTTCTCCCCAAAACACGGCCTTTTAATCCGGTCCAGTACATATGGATAATACGGTACTTAAAAGTGTTAGACAATCAGTAAATAAAGATGTTATATTTGCTATTTTAAAAATAATTTCTGTCATTTAAAAAAAAAAAAAAAATTGCAAAACATATATGAAATTCATAAAAATGGGAAAAAAATTCTTAGCCTACCCACGGTTTACTAATAACCTTACGTGGGTGAGAAACACATAAAATGATCTCTAAATTATTAATAATATATAAGTAATATATTATTAATAATATCTATATCTATATCTATAAAGGACAAAGTGATGCAGTTATTATATTATTTGAAGTAGGTGATATTAATTTTTATGCATAAAATATTTTTGTATATATTAATAATTCCTTTGTTTTGTTATAACAGTTTATCAATGCGTTTTAAATAAATAAAACCAAGTAAATAAATAATTATTATTTGATATTATTTATTAATGAAATGACGACAATGTATTCAAAAGGTTCCTAACATAGAGGGCGCTGCTCCGAAACTACTGTAACCCCATTCCAATCGCACATACTCGAGAATGAAATAATGTAATCGAAGCGAAATTTGTATTGTTATCCTTAGATATGATAATTAGGCCATCTGAGAAATGAAATAGTAAACTAAATGAACATTACAGTGAACCGTTCAATTAAATTAGTCCCGAAAATTACAAACAGCTTCGTATTTCTAATACAGTTTATTTGAACATGAATTATGAATACAATTATGGACGCGATAAAGAAGTAAGAGAAACATTGCACATTTATCAAGGAATTAATTATTAAAATTATTATTTTCATCTTCTTCATTTAATCTCTGTATAATTTATTGCTCTGTTGAAATATTTGTAAAATTATTTCTGTTTAATCATTATAATACTCTTTAACAAAATAAAAATCTCGTTAATTTTCCACTGTGAATTATGATTCGTTAATTAATTTTATGTTGCGAAGTCATTTGCTGCATGATATTATGATAACTCATTCGCAATTTATTCAAAATTGAGGCGTTATTTTTAAGCTTTCCACAGGTTGTTGAGTTTAGACTCGAATAACTGTTTTCCGAAAAGACACGAAAAAAAAAAAAACACTGGCGATGTTTTTTCATATCAAATCCCACGAAATTAATTCTTTAATAATTATTATTTGATATTATTTATTAATGAAATGACGACTATGTATTCAAAATGTTCCAAACATAGAGGGCGCTGCTCCGAAACTACTGTCACCCCATTCCAATCACACATACTCGAGAATGAAATAAGGTATCATCATTAGCGAGATTCTAGTTTCATTATGGAAAGTGATGTGAAATTGTCGTGCTTATTACATATTAAAGCAAGAGAGGAGGAAAAAATACTACTTAAGGAAAGTTTATTTGTATCTGGAGTAATTACTGTTCTTCAATTAAGTCTTAGTTCTTGTGCAGAAGGAAATATAATTAAAATTTTAAACTTAATAGCGACTCCAGGTATTTTCCGATAGAAATCTGTAGAATTTACAATAAAAATTCAAATATTCATTTACAAACACACCTATGAAACCTTAATAGAATGTGTCTTAAACTGATAAACCAATCTACACCATTCAAAATTATAATTTTTCTTCATTTTCTGATCAATCCTATTGAACAAGGATGCGCCTGCAAGAGCTCAAATGTTGTGCAAGTCTATTTCATCTTTTTTTTTTTTTTTGACATTTTCAAAACGGATGTAGGCGTTGTTATTTGCATTCTATAACTTATTGCATCACTAACTAGTAACGAAGTTAATTTTAACGTGATTAGTTGATAAATAGTATTATGAATTTTAGTTTAATAAACTACTTTTTTATATATACAGCCATCAAAATTCTTACTTTCATTATAAACAGATATCTTTCTTCTACAAGTAATGTTTGATGGATAGATGTAAAGTCTCACATTTGTTTATAAATATTTTAAAGAATTTATGTAACTTTTGTTAAAAATAAAGATGTAACTTATATGATAGATTAAACTTTTAATAAAATATCTAAAATAGTTTAAAATATTTTAAAATTTTAAATAAATATTAGGTACACTTTTAATTTCATATCATGTGCCATCTCTTATAAATGATAGTTGAGATGCAAACACACTGGGTTGGATAGGATTGAATCAATCGACCGTGAGATGCGGTCGATTGGTTCATTAATGCCCTTGGGGATGATGGATAGCAACGCAAAGCTGTACAAATGAAGTTTAACTGAGGTTCGGCTGTTGCTCTTACCCCCTTGGGCGATGAGTTTTTGAGTTCGCTGTCTTAAGGTTTTTGCCTTAAGGGAGAACTTTGAGTCTCTGGGGAAGGTGTTCTCCGGCACGGCCCGCTGAGGGGCTTTGTCGGTGAATTATTTTCCTCGGAATTTGAGCGGTTCTGCTCGGTAATCGAGTTTCACTGAGTAGAACCAACGCTGAGATTTGGACGGTCTTTCGCCCACGAATGAGTGGCCTAGAGATCGTCCATATCCATATTTTTGAGATTGAACCTTTACTTACATAGTCGATTGGTTCAATATGAGATGCCTATATAGGGTAACGGATGGCAATGCTGAACCAATGAAGTTTAACTGAGGTTCGGCTGTTGCTGTTATCCTGGGTAAATGAGTTCGCTCTCTTAGGTTTTGACCTAAGGGAGCAATTGAGTTACCGGGGAAAGTGTTCTTCGGCACGGCCCGCTGAGGGGTACTTGCCGGTGAATTATTTTCCTCGGAATGTGAGCGGTTCTGCTCGGTACTCGAGTTTCACTGAGTAGAACCAACGCTGAGATTTGGACGGTCTTTCGCCCACGAATGAGTGGCCTAGAGATCGTCCGATATTTTTGAGATTATCACCTTTACTTACACATACGGTGATTGATTTTATATGAGATGCCCATATAGGGTAACGGATGGCAATGCTGAACCAATGAAGTTTAACTGAGGTTCGGCTGTTGCTGTTATCCTGGGTAAATGAGTTCGCTCTCTTAGGTTTTGACCTAAGGGAGCACTTTGAGTTACCGGGGAAAGTGTTCTCCGTCGCGGCCCGCTGAGGGGTACGTGCCGGTGAATTATTTTCCTCGGAATGTGAGCGGTTCTGCTCGGTACTCGAGTTTCACTGAGTAGAACCAACGCTGAGATTTGGACGGTCTTTCGCCCACGAATGAGTGGCCTAGAGATCGTCCGATATTTTTGAGATATCACCTTTACTTACACATACGGTGATTGATTCATTCAATCCAATACCCTTGGAGGGTAACGGATGGCAATGCTGTAGCCAATGAAGTTCTAACTGAGGCTCTGCTATTGCTGTTACCCTCCTGCCATGATCAGAGCTTTAATTTAATAGCTCAATAACACCTTATCCCTACACTGTCCTCTACAGATAACGGGGAAGATGAAAAGCATTCTTGCTTCGCCCCTTTAAGCCAGTCCTTATAAGGACTATAAGGCAAACACACTGTACTTGGAAAAAATAATCTTTGTGGATGATTGTTTGATCACGGCCTCGAAAATGCAGCCCTATTTAAAGCAACTTCAGGCTTACGATAATCCCAGCGGTAGTCTTACATCAAGCGGTGAAATTATCTACCACCTTAAGCCTGTTGCAAGCATGTCCTTAGCAAAGAATTTGAAACTGTTTGTTGGAGAGTGATATAGATATAGATATATACACTCGGCCAAAACAGACCAGCAAATTTAGAATACTGTATACGTTTTAATTTGCACCATAAATGAAGACCTTTGCTGCTGCTAGAAATCATAGTAAAAAGTAGTATTTCTACAATAATTTCAAAACAAATGGTAATAGCTATTGAAAACTGAGGAGAAAATGATCATGCGCATTAGACAATGTTAAAGCAAGATAATGATCATATAATATTATGAGAAATTTTTTATTAGTACAAAAAAGATAATTTAAACCGAGATTACCAAGTCTTTTCCACTTGATTTGAAAATATATTATACTTGATAATTGTCTCCATTCATATTTTACCCTAGCAAAAGAAGTTGCGAGTGAAAAGCTACACATATAGTTAGAAAGCTGACTGTTGCTCTTTGCATTAAATAATGCATAGCATTCTCCCCCCCCCCCAACACACACACACGGTATGAATATATAATACCACACATAATAGTAGTTACTGCCAGATTGGTTTCTAAGAACCACAGCGGTGATGCGTTCGATGTCCGATCCACTACACTACGTGCCCGTCCTAAACCTGTGGATGTTTGTAAATATAACATGGCTAAGAGTTTTCTGAATTCCTTTTCCAACCAGAAACCAGGTTCAGCACACTTTTTGCACTTCCTGCTCATTAGTAGGGATGTAAACTCCCTAGAGAAAATGCATTTAATTTCTCGAATCTCTAAAACCGTGGAGGATATCAGTGGAAAAGCTTTTATCTCTTTGATCTAACTATTTGCATTGCTCTCGCTCTCTCTCTCTCTCTCTCTCTCTCTTGCTGTACTCACTTTTCTTTTCTCTTTCTTTTTCTTCTTACTTCAACAAAGTGCCCCTTTACTGGGAGTAGAGAAAATGCTTGCATTGCAAAGGCAAGAGTACTCTAATTCAACTTTTTCTCAACATCCCACTTATCCCAAAATGTTTGGTCCAAACACTGGTGTTTTTTTATTATTTTATTTATTTATTTATTTTTTTTAAATATCGATACCATACACACGAGGTAGAAAAACCTACAGTATATCAGTGCTTCCGTGTGTGCGTGTAGGTGGTTGAGAAAGAAGAAATCTATTGGCAATTTTCTTGAAGAATAGGAGGGTGCAGTTATTCGAGAATAATTTATCAGGAAGGCTGTTCTAGGGGAGAGTGATATATGAAATAAAAAACAAAAAAAGAGGAGAATAAAGTGCAGTTGATTTGCAGCTATACTAAAATATTGTTTTGTTTTATTTATTTTATCTAATTGTATTATTATAAAGCACGAGTATGATAACTTCAGTTGAGTATAATAATTTCAGCCAGTAGGATGTTATCTGGATTGTTGGCTGATTTTAATATGACTACAGATTCAGCCTGGGAGATACGCGACCTTTCAAATTGCAAGTGGATAAATCTTCGTATCAAATCTCTTATAGAATTTGACCGAACTTCCAAATTTCTCTTTTTTTGTTTAAGTTCGAAATGCGATGCTTGCACTCTGTAATTAAAACGATTGTTTTAATTACAGAGTGCTTGGTTTCAGTCGGAAGTATATATTTTAGTGTTTGGTATACATGTTTGATATTTCTGCATTCTATTTTGCCTGGAATAGTCATAGAAAGCATATTTAATGGTTTCTGTTGTTTCACCCAACCTCGACACTTTCCAGACACGTCACTGGAATTTCATATTAATGGATAGTAATCTGCTTAATATTATTCTATAGTCGATTTCTTATCCTCGATTAATATTCCCCTTTCCACAATCTAACGATCATGATGTCCAAATATACATTTCTCTATTCTGTTCTTTGATATTTCTATTGATATAAAAGCATGAGTATTTCATATATTTTAACAGCAGTTAGATTTAGAATTTTATCAACTTTGCAGAAAACTGAATGTCTTGGTACATTTAAGATTGTTTCGTAAAGTATGCGAGAGCAAATAAATAATGTAGTGACTGAAATTAATTATTTACGAGCCGACGTTTCGCTAGCTCAAGGTAGCAACATCACATTCACTTTAACAATACATAATGCTGTAGACACCTGAGAAGATGAAAAGATCTTGGTGATCTTTGATTTGTCTTAGAAAGGTAGATACTTTTGTTTAGGGATTTGTTTGTATATTGTTCTCATTCTGTGTTGTTTCAGGCAGGAACCCATTTATCTGTTGTATCTTTGATGTAGAGTAAAGATATGACGTAACTATAGTCTGGTTTCAGGTGCAGTACTTGTCCTGAGGACGAAATTCGCTTTGCCATAGAGGCTAAAATCTTGAACATTCCAAGTTTCTTGGCATGTATGTATTCGCATGTATGGGCTTACGGTAGAGTGTACAGGTGAGGGACCACCGCTTTAAAGTGCGTGGAGTTATTATTATTATTATTATTATTATTATTATTATTATTATTATTATTATTATTATTATTATTATTATGTTATACGATATCATGCTGATATGTTGAATTCGAATGCCAAATGGTAGTTTACAGGTGGAACAATTTTATGGCATCCAAAATGCCTAACCTCGCTCCAGGTTTGTGGATCTTAGCTAGTCAGTATAGACTTGTGTGTAGATAAAAAAAATCTTTAATTCTGAATATATTTTCAGTAGGCCAACTTGTAATGTTATCTAGAACACTTAATATTCTATTTTATATTGTTACTGTAGGAAAATGACCATAGTAAATATTACCATAGTAATATGACTATAGTAAATAACACTATAGCGTTATTTACTGTGATCATATAAGTTAATAGGGACTAGCACAACATGCCTTAGTGGAGGACTATTTCATCAATGGAAGAAAGCCGGGCTACTTCTCAAATCTCTGTCTTTAAATCGGGCAGTTTCTGGAAGCGGCACAAGTCATACGGAACCCGCTTAGCTGCAACAGAATGGATGGTGTGATTTTGCAAAGATTTTGGGCACCCATCTCAATATCGGTCAGCATTAATAACAGATATTACCATGTCGCCCTCCAGGCACGTGACTCTTCTTGTTAGCGAGATCATTTCATCCCTGTTTTTACTGACTACGGATTGTTAGTGCCTCGATTAATATTTGATAAATGGCTTGAGCTAGTGAATTGACGTCCTCTAATAAACAATTTTAATCACCAAATTATTTATATACATTACTGTTTCTACGTAGTTTTGTGTTGCAAATTTCAACATCAATCATAGCAACAACTACGGAAAAATTTGAAAATTGAAATACTTAATTCTGATATCGTATCTTTTCAATCTCTGGAACAGATAATTGTAATAACTTTATTATAAACTTATCCTTAATATATCGTTGAAGTTATAGTGGATACTGAGAATCATTTTACATCGTGGAGGAATATCCGATAGTTGAATGGAGAAGATTGGAACTTATTTATGCATACTGCGTATTAATTGCGTAAATTTGTAATATTTCTGTTTTTCTCTCTCTCTACTTCTTCAATTTCAAATTTCTTTTATTTTACGTTTATATATTTTCGGACACCGAAACAGAATTTTAAGTTCCAAACACAAATCTGTGGGTTTTTCTCCCACTCTTATGCATTTTCTTTACATTTTCGAATGTAATATACTTGGGATGTGTTTTTGATTGTTTGCCAATGCTCCCATGTGTTTTTCATTATTTATTACTTTTAGAGGCAGCAATAAAACAGAAACACGTGTTTTTTCTTTTATTATTTCTTCTGCTGTTTCATGTCTTTCGTTGCATACGCTTAGTGGTAATTTCCATATATTTCTCTATGCGGAGAGAGAGAGAGAGAGAGAGAGAGAGAGAGAGAGAGAGAGAGAGAGAGAGAGAGAGAGAGAGAGAGAGAGAGGATTTTCTTAAATTAGTTTTCATATGTATTGCTTTCTTGTCGCTTACATTTCGTAGTTACATGATGCTCACTCGCATTATTGAATTTATATTTTCGTCCTATCTTTCTATCTAAATGCATATACTATTAATTTTGATTCCAATCTCCCTTCTTTTCCAAATAACTCTGCATTTATTCAGTAGTCTTGTAATGCCAAAATCCATACACGAGTGGTCCATCTTTCACGCAGTTCTAGGTATCTCTCCATTCCCCAATATTAATGCTTTTGCTCTGTAGGAATATGTATCGAGCCTATTGAAAAACAAGGTTTCCCCTCTTCGTTACAGGTGAATTATAAGTGAAAAATACTCCGTAATCTTATATGTTCTCTTTCATATTCCAAATTGATTTATTCTAATCTGCCTTCTGTATAAACATGAAGGTTTTTAAACATAGAATGGTTTGAATTGCTACAGCATGCAATCTGGATTAACTCAAGCATCAGAAAACTACTAGTAAAGACTATTTTGTTTTTCAAATTGTATTATTTGATATGAATACTAAGAGCCTCCGTAGCTCAGTCGGTATAGACGAAGCCCTTTGGTCGCAAAGACTTGGATTCGATTCCCGTCAGTGACATGAGGAACCTTTATCTGGTCTCTTTCGACTAAAGGTGAGTTGGCTGGTCTCATAAGGTAGTAGAGGGTATTTTTCACCCGGAAACTCGAGTTTTTCGTTCCCCAGAACTGGCAAACCCGCCCTTTTACACACGCGGATTTACAGCCAAAAATTACATACCTAAAATCCCTCATTGAAGGGCTAAACCATTCTTAAGGGATGGATGAAGAAAATAGGGGGAATCCCACACGACAACAACAACACATGAATGCCATCTTGTATATAAATAAAATTTATGAAACTGCGAGTACTGTTTACCATAAAGTTCGCTGTTAAGGCTGCGCTCCATTCCTTTTATGTTTAACGATGAGATTTGACTACAGTTGATGGTTGTTTGGTTTTATTATAACTGTAATATTTGTAATAATTTGTAATATAACCTTCACATAACTGTTCAGAATTTCAATGACGTTTTTGGAACATTAGCGAGTTTTGTTTTTTTTTTACTTTTACTTTAATTTATCCTCTCAAGCCTTCTACGTTTTCCTATAAATGTTCATTTTGGCTTTTTTTATGGTCATTAAATTTTATGCTTTGTGTTGGCTTATTGCAATTTCCTATTGGATCTACTGCTGCCTGCTAATTGTTTCTTTTCGATACCTGCTAATTGTTTTCGATATCTTTCAGGATTTCTCTCAGTTCCGTTCCCGTTTTCTTCTTGCATTCCTGAAGTAATAATATGAAGACTCCAAATCTTATAGTTCTTATAAGAACTGGGCGATGGACCGAGTCCTTGACTCTTTTCCCGTCATCTGAATGAAGTAAATCTGTCTGTGCGGATGGGGTGTCTAGTCATGGCTGGGTAACGGCAATAGCCAAGCCTCAGTTAAAACTTCATTGGCTACAGCATTGCCATCTGTTACCCTGATTAGTAAGTAAAGGGTAAAATCTCAAAAAATCGGACGATCTCTAGGCCACTCCATAGTGGGCAAAAGACCGTCCATATCTCAGCGTTGGTTCCACTCAGTGACGGGCTCCCCGACCACTGAGCAGAACCTCTCAAATTCCGAGAAAAATATAATTTAATTTAATTTAATTCACCGACAAAGCCCCTCAGCGGGCCGTGCCGGAGAACACCTTCCTCGGAGACTCAAAGTGCTCCCTTAAGGCAAAAACCCTAAGGGAGGGAACTCAAAAACTCATCACCCAGGATAACAGCAACAGCCGAACCTCAGTTAACTTCCTTGATTCAGCATTGCAATCCGTTATCCTGGAAGTCTTAAAAAGGACTCCTAATCATCTTCAAGACTCCAAATAACCTGTAATTGCTGAAGTTATATTTCCATATACAAAGAGAAAAATAGTGTATTAACAAATTATTAAAAGAATTTATAAAATAAAACTAAATTTTGCTCATTATGATGGATGACATATTACATTATACTTTAATTACAATGCATTATAAAATACAAGGTTGTAAAGTAAACTGTTCTTTATATACATACTTAGATACAAGTAGAATGCTCTCACCTGAAGATATTTCATATGGGAGCAAGCAATATTTTCATGAGCCGATCTCGTTTGCATATGAATGTGAAGATGTCAATGAAAATGCAGAGATGGCCTTCAGTAACCATGAGGACCCATGTAAAAGATGAATGGTTATAAAATTGGCCTGTTCAGCTTTAAGTTATTTGGTAGAGAAACTGAACAAGAGGAACTTTTGTGTCTCATTGCTTTGTAGCTTCATTTCCCTCACCCACATCCCTGTTGTTCTCGGTGTCTTCCATGTCTCTGTTGACTTTTGAAGTAACACACATAAGATGGCATTTCTTGTTTCATCTCTTTTTTTCATCTCTTCTCGGCATTCCCACACCTGTTTTCTTTTTTTCTTCAGTTTTGGGAAGTGGGTTGCCTTTATATGCATTTCGTTTGTTTCAGTTGGAAATTTCTGTTCGTCAATTATTTATTAAATTGTGATTTACTTCATTTGCCTTACGTTCTTTCTAATATAGCCAATGTTTTTCTTTCATTTGCCAAAGGCATTCCTTAAAGTTTAATTTGCTTTTTACAAAAGAAAACGAGCATCCATCCTGCTTGTTTTATTTATTTTGGCAAGTTAGTCCATATAACTTGATACGTTCGGTTTTTTATCGTGTATGAAACCAAAATGAAAATAACTTGATAAGAGAAATTACTTTCAGATCTAAGTTAGCACATCTCATCGATTTGAATTGAAAGTAATTCATATCAAATAAGAAATGGTGTTCTAAGAAAATTTCATAATTCTTAAAAATACTAAAATATCTTAATAATTTACTTTTTATTTAAAAATAATTATTTTAAATGCTAAATTTTTTTGATATCTTATGTTAAATTTAATAGGGTCATCTAACGATAATTATTATCGTTAGATGACGTCATATGCCCGCAATACATATTACAGGCCTAACATATCCTCCATCGTAATATCGTTTTTTTTTTAAATTTAACAATTAATTATACATTGTATAATAAGTATAACAGATTTAATTTTTTTTAAATTGAAAATGTTTGTATAATTATTTGTAAATTTAATTCTAATAATTGTAATAAAAAAAATTAAAATGAATATAAAAATAATTATACAAACTCATACTTAAATTATGAATAATATAAATTAAAAATTTTATAAATTTAAAAATGTATAAATAATTTATAATATTTATAAATTCGTCTTTTTCAAGTTTGTTTAAAAATGTTTGTATATTTGTCAATCTGATGGGAAAATCATTTCGTTACTGAATATTAAAGATTTCAGTACCTCCGAAACTCACATACAGTGTTCGCTGTATTGTGTTATTCAGAAGTAGAAAGCAATGGAATCAGTTGCCGGGCAAGTGACTCAGAGCTTTCTGGATCACTGAAAGACAAATATGGACAGCGACAATCCTATATTTCTGTTTGCAACCAAAGTATTCAGATATAAAAGATAGGCTACTACAACTATCTTAATCAGATAGCCTTTTATGTTTTTCCCCTTAATTCTGTATTTTTAACAGATATTTTGCGAATATTTTCACTTGTTTTATAGACAAAGGAATAAAATGCGATAGTGATATGCTGTTTAATTTTTTGGTTATTTTCGATAGAGGTCAATACCACGTATTTACGGACCATATATTATGCGGACATCTTTTTTTTTTTTTTTTTTTTGTGAGTACCGTGTACTTACAGTGACACATCCACGTAGGTAGAAGTGCTAAGGCAATCCGTGTTATATGACTTTAGTCGTGTACAATCCACCTGTTTGTGCGAGTGCAGCCCAATTACATCTTCTGAGATGAATGTGGCTGACGTCATCAAAAGATGGAAACCTGATGCGGAAAAATAATCTCAATTTCAGTCACTTTGCCAGATCACAGTTCCAGAGGTCAGTCAAACCATAAGCTGACGGGAAGACACACGAGAGAGCATCGAAATGATTGTATTAAAACCGAATCTTGTCTAGGAAACGAAGAACCTCATGAGGGTTTTTTCAAGTGAAAGTAAGTTAGACGATCTTATTCGGAGGTAGAAAGAGCTTTTCTTCAATTAGTAAGTTCAAACTGCATTTTGCAGAGTTCGTTGTGACCGTGTGTGTGTGTGTGTGTGTAGATCATTGAAAAACTGTGATGTGTGTGTGGTGGTGGTGGTGGAATACAATATATACTTTTCCTTTATGTTAGACGAGTTTTTTTTTCTAGCTACTGATAAACCGCTACCGTAGTCCTATGCCTTCCGGCGTTTCCTACGTCTGTAGATGCGTGTGTTCATGGGCCTGTTTGTCTGTTCTGACGGACGAAAAACCCGAGTTTCCTGGATAAAAAAAAATCCTACCTCCATATAAGACCGGCTAACTCACCTTTAGTCGAAAGAAACCAGATAAAGGTTCTTCACGTCACTGACGGAAATCGAACCCAGGTCTTTCCGACCAAAGGGCTTCGTCTATACTGACTTCATTAAGTGTAGTAATGTTGTAGTGCGGGGATAATCTTTCTAGTTTGTACCGGAACCTTTTATTGTGGTATCCTGAAAAAATGAACACTACTGTATTGCCGATGATATGAAAATCCTATGGAAATTACTCAGTTGACTGTATACATGAATGGCCATGAAGACATGGTTTGCAGATATGAGAGTGAGATTATTAGGCTAGCTACATCTAAGTCCTGATCTGATCTTTGGGAAGAGTTTAAAGATCGGATAAGAAGAATTAGAGAGAGAGAGAGAGAGAGAGAGAGAGAGTAACATATTCACCTTTGCTAAAAAGAACTGGCTGACATTTCCTGAATGGTAAACTAGTGTGTCCATTTATCGGCATTTAGTGAGGATGGTACCCAGAAGAGGGGCAACTGTAATCGCCACCAAAAGTGCACCTACGCTGTGAGTGTGTGTGGTGGTGGTGAAGGTAAAGCGTTTGCGAAGTATAATTTTTGTAACAATATATGACAGTGTTGTTCTCTTTAAATCATTTATTTTAATAAAACTAAACAACAGACAAAAAGAGAGTCACGCACGAAGAATTAAATGAATGGAATTAGTCAATACAGATGGAGATCGCAAACGAGAGGTAAGAGATCAATGAAAGAAGAAATTAAATTTCTGGTAAAAAAGCGAGGGACGAAATCAAAATGCGATGAATTCAAAAACTGCACTTACCTGGGGTGAGATCTTGAAGAAAGGTGAACTGTTTTGAATGTGTACTTATTGTAGTGACATACCGGAGATCTAATCTGGTATAGAGGAAGAAGGCCTTGCAAATGCAATAGAAGAGCATTTATTCAATACGGGCTTTAATACACTCGTAACAAACTAATAATGTGGCCATCACAGATCTAAGTTAAAGATTACCTTTTCTTCTGACTAAAATTTCTCCAAATATCCAAAATATAACAATCTATAGATCACCAAAAGCTACAAAATAACAAGCTATAACCACAGGCTAGGCCTAAGTTCCTTCACAGAGAGAGAGAGAGAGAGAGAGAGAGAAAGAGAGAGATCACTTGGGTCGCTCGAAGCTAAACTTTATGAATTCTCTATCACACACACTACTCATATTTAATCTCGTATTTAATCTTATTTCACTTTTTATGCGCGCATCTTCGCAATTTATTTGAAGAAATGTCATTTATATACACAAATAATGGATAATAAAGATCCGATATTATTCCAAAGCCGAATATATGTGGAAACTGTGAAAGTTTAATTTCTAAACAATTGACGTGGCCAAAGTGAGGCCGTATGGCTCTTTCTTTTTTAAATATCTCTTAAATTTTTCTGATTCGTAATCTCATTTGTTGCTTTATATATCTAATACATGGCGACATATTCTAAAGCTGAGCTCTTCCACTACATGACTAAAGCGAAACGTTATTATTATTATTATTTATAAAGGTTATAATTTATAACCTTTTTTATTATTTATAATTGCAATAATTTAGATTATTATAAATAATTATTTATAATAATTATAATGATTAAAATATTATAAATAAAGGTTATTTATAAGTACATTAATGAGTGTTTTGCAACACTCATTGCTTCAGACAGGATATTTTTCAGTTCTAATTCAGGATCCGAGTCAATTAGAAGTCCCGACTTGCGAGACAAAAAGAAATTTGTGTAATGTTATTTTATTCTGTCTCGTGCCACATGCAATCAAGGATCAAATTCAGGACAATATAACATCAATATTGTATTAATAACAGATATTATATATAATATATAAATTTCTATATATACTATTAATAATAAATACATTTTTAAGGCAATTGGTTCCTCTAGGGCAGGATAACCGTCAAGCGCCAAACTCCATTCCATACATCCAGGCGTGATGTATTGAACAAAGCAAACACAGTGCAAAATCCCTGTATTAAAATGCTCCTTGTCAAAATAACTAATGATGGTGCGTGTTATTTAAGATTTCTTTGCAGTTAGATTAAAGGACGACCCAGAGAATAAATAGATTCGGAATTAGATCTCACTTGTTCTTTCTATTCATTCTTTTTCTACCTTAATACGGTTTTGATTTCTTTTATCTTCAAAGATTTTTTTTTTTTTTTTTTTAAGAAAAGCGATCACCCCTGCTCTCATGGCATAACCCTCACCACCATCTGCTCAACTATCCCATCAACTGCGTAAACGTCATTCCATTGATTTTTGTCTTCAGAGCTGATAATGGTTTGGCGGTAGTCTTTCACGCGCTGTTAAATAACCCCATACGTAGAAGTCCACTCCGGTCAGGTTGAAAGATTTCAGGCAGCAGTTAAAAAGATTAACCTTTCACGGCCACGAAGAAATAGGACTTTTAAAAAGGAAAAAAAAAATGCTCAACTAGCAGTTTCTTAGAGAGAATCTCGAGACAGGAATATAAGAAAAGAAAAACACTGTGGCTTTCCATCTTGCATAAATCATCAATCCGGCACGCTCGTAGAATTTGCGACTTTGGTGGTAGTGGGAGGGGGGGGGAGGGTTATCTGCTTGTTCAGCATCTACACCAAACGAAGTTCGTCATGACCGACGCTCGCGGTGCAAATGGTGCTTGACAGTCGCCTATTATGTGGGTGGTTTCTGACAGTCAGAGCCCTTTCTTTGTGCCTGCAAGATAAAGTAGCCTCTTATAGAAACCTTATTACGTGGAAAACCAGCCTCCTTCGGGCGAAGCGAAGGATCATGGGATAAAACGAAAAATACGACAAGAGTATTTGGGTTTGTTTTCCCTCTATGCAAACTTGAAGGAAGTTTGAATTCGTTATTTACATAAATTAGCATAATTCGATTGCATTAAACATCTAGCCTCCTTTCTTAGGCCTTATGTTCGAATTAAAATCAAGCTATCGCCTCAGGAATGGATCGAGAAGTTTGGAATTTTCGTGGGAAGTTTACAAAGTATTATGCAAGTAATTTGATTTTCGTTTTTTGATAAAAAAAAAAAAAGTGATCCTGTTTTGTTTACCAAGTCACTGTATTTCAGCAAACTATGCATACAGAGTTGGATGATAAAAAATAATTCTATACACTATTTTTGTTAATTATGTTTTATATAAATTTAAATTGTATTAAATATTTTATTTATATTTTTATATATTTCAAAATTTCTAAGTATTATGAATATTATTTATACACCTTTTATCATAATATTTATTAATTGTATATCTTCTGGTTTAAAGAAATGTCTTATGTTACGTTCAAATCAAGTTGTGATGTGATATGATATAGTAGTTCCTACCTTGGTTATTCTACTCCTCTGTGTTCAGTGGACAAAACTAAAGTTTTGACCATATTTCAGGACAAGATCAATCACTTAATATTAAGTGATTACTAAAATAGTATCATCACCTAATCAGTTAGTTGTCTGCACTGAAAAATGTTAATCATGTGACAACAATTTAATTAAATTCTAAATCTAGTGCAACGAGTGGAATGTGCGGTATTTTAATGGTATACAATTCAACTTAAGAAATTTCAGTTACAAAAAAAATAAATAAAATAAATAAATAAATAAAAATAAAAAAAGAAAAGCAAAATAGCTTAAAGTAGAAGTCAAATAAAGTTAAGAACTAGAAGAATAAAAAAAACCTGATTTAAATCTGATTTATTTACTTCTAAGAGAGTCAGGTGGAAAAAGAGAAATAATTAAAGGATATCTTTTATATAAAAAAACAGCAACGTAATCTTTAAACGAAATTACAATCATTAATTCATTCTGGAAACACTCCTTAAGTCGGTAATTTCATTAAAATACAAAAGAACTCAGAGGATATGCTCTGTTTTTTTTTGTAGCTGTTCAAAGAACAGGATGTTCTTGGTGTGTCTGTCTTTGTTTCCCTTAGCGCAGTCAAACAAGTGAAATATACTCATGGCTTATCTATTAATCGCATCAGAGATTAAGAAAGATATAAAGGCTAAGACTTTCCTGTCACATTTATTGTCGATGTTAAAAAAGTTTATCGTTAATATTATATGACAGTAAACCTTTTAAACACTCATGCAGCTTTAACTGAAATCCTCTTCACTAACTAATATTTTGTTATATTTGGAAGTATCATGTGGGCGTTACCTTATTAAATTATCTGGTATACCTACTTGATTCGAAATTTATCATTTTCTAATGAAAATATTTTCATAAAAAAGGTTCATAAACATTGCCATAACGAGATGTTATCATTTTGTTGTTACGTTACAAGAATATGAAACGAAAACTGCCGTAAGTATAGCAAAACGTGAAATTCTTTTGAACAGTTGTAATATGAAAGATATAACTATGAAAATATTGTGACGATATTAATAAAAGCAGTAATATGCTCAAAGAATATACAATTTTCATTTAGAAACAAAAATACACCACATTATTTTTAGTATTATCCAATTTCTTCAGGTTACGAAACTGGTTGAAAGTTCCAGAACACATTGGTCCGGTTCCCCATATAAAAGCCAAGGAAGAAATAGACACAGCAATAAAGAACCTCACCAATCAAATCAATAAAGCCATAACAGCAGCTACAGTATCCACGATTATCCACAAACAAAATCGTCTCCTGGAAGAAATCATGAACTTAATAAGGGAAAAAACAGACAAAGAAAAAGATATCACAACATTCGTGCTCCCCAGGACAAAACAGCCCTCAACAGATTAAACAAATCTGTCCGAGAAGCTCTCCAGAACCACAGGAACCAACAATGGGACAACGAGCTCACCTCCATCTCCACAGCAGATCATTCCATATGGAAATTCCTAAACAACCTCAGGAACAAGCGCAAATCCCCCCCCCCCCTCTGCAAGCAGAACAGCACCTTGCATACACAGATGCTGACAAAGCCGAAGCCATAGCAAGAAACCTAGAGAAACAATGCAGTCCTGCATATGAGAACCTAAACATCAGCCACGTATACAAGATCCATCGTAAAGTCAGGTTCACAGTAAATCGTCCCGATGTCAATCCAAGCCCTATAATGCCTACCTCACCTACCGAAATAATCGGCATCATCAACCATCTCAAGATCAAAAAAGCCCCAGGTCCTGACGGCATCACTAACCAAGTCATCAAGGCACTACCACGCAAAGCCGTAGCACATCTGGCAAACATTATAAACTCCATCCTAAAATGGCAGCACTTCCCCTAGTCATGCAAAATAGCTGACATCATCCCAATTCACAAACCAGGCAAAGGCCCACACCTACCAGAAAATTACCGTCCCATCAGCCTGCTATCCAATTTAGGGAAAATAGCTGAGAAAGTCATCCTCATCAGACTCCAAGATCATGTCAACCAACTAAATATCATTCCACAAGAACAATTTGGCTTCCGTCAAAATTACAGCACCACCCAATAGATCCATAGACTGGTAGAATACATCACCACAGGATTTAATTGGAATCAACACACTGGAGCCGTCTTCCTAGACATCTCAAAAGCCTTCGATAAGATCTGGCACCAAGGCCTCCTCTACAAATTTATCATCGCTAACCTTCCACTAAACATGATACACCTGATCAGATCATACCTCTCCAACAGGAGGATGCAAGTCAAAATCAATGAAACAGTCTCATCCCAAGGGAAAATTCTCGCTGGAGTTCCTCAAGGATCACTGCTAGACCCGATCCTGTTCAACATCTATATGGCAGACATCCCTCAAAATCCTCTCACATCCACCATCGCCCTTTATGCAGATGACATGGCTATTCTAGCCTGATCTCGCCAACCATATCTCGTTACCAAAAAACTACAAGAAGCCATCCTGAATCTAGAAAAATGGTTTAAAGACTGGCGACTACAATTAAACCCCCAGAAAAGCAAAACGATACTCTTCACAAGAAAACGAGCATCCCCCAAAGGAAACATCACCCTGTTCAACTCCAAAACTCCCTGGAAAACTGAAGCAAAATACCTCGGAATAATTCTCGATAAGCGATTATGCTTCAACAGCCACATGAAGAGCACATGCACCAAAGCTTCAAAAGTTATCGCCCAGCTATACCCCTTGATCAACATACACAGCAAACTAAGCTCAAGAAACAAAATTCTACTGTACAAGACAGTGATCCGTCCCACAATTATATACGCCTTCCCAGCCTGGAGCCATACCTCCAAGACAAACATCTTCAAGCTACAAAGACTACAGAACAAGTGCCTGCGAATGATACTGGACGCCCCGTGGTTCATCAGGAACGCCCAGATCCACCGGGACATAAATATCCCCTACATCTCTCCACTACTACGCTCCCTAGCAGAAAAATTCTTTATGAAGACATCTACGCATCCAAACCAACTAATACAGCAAGCCGGAAACTATGATGGTAATGACCACTGGAAACATAAAACACCGAAAGCCATCCTAACACCCAACGACGAATAACCACTTCTGCCCACTCAGGGCGAGCTAAAATAGCTCACAAATCTCTCCCATCACTGCTCCCGAAGCAGATAACAAAGAATATGAAAAGCGTCAAGCTTCACCCTCTGCGCCATATATGTCCTGCGTCCTGCGTCTTGAAGGCTTGTGATAACGTATCATATAATATAATATTTGTGAACACATATTATTTATAATATAATAAAATATAATAAATATAAGGAAAAAAATATATATTATATAGCATAATAAATTATATAACATAATAAAATATAATAAATAATAAAATATAACAAAATATATTATATAATATAATAAAATATATATAATAAAATATATATTATATAACATAATATTTGTTATCCCGTATTGTATAACAAAACATATTACGAATGACTACTTCGAAATGAGCAGAACTACGAGCAAAGACCTACTTTTTATTCGCAGGGCAAGTTCCTACGGGATACACTGTAGTGGTTTTAACTACTACAGTTTTTTTTAATTATACTCGTTCTTTATAAGCATATCCTTTTTTTAATTATAACAGTTAAATATTAGTTATGGCTTCGCTCTTAAAAATTAGTTAGGGTAAGTACGTTAGACTTTGAAATAGACTCTAAGATAGTGAAAAGAGTAGTATGCCAAGCTTTATGTAGGATCTAGCAATATTTATGGCTATCTGAAAATCTAGCAATTTTCAGATAGTGGTCAAGAATGCGGAGAGAAGTTGCTAGAAGGTTTTAAATGCGCCTAGACCAAAGTAACTCCGGTCATGATTGGAAGCCTACTTAGAACAATTAAAATAGACAGATTTCCTTTAGAATACGTTGAGAACGGTGTTGACCTCATTCATAAGATCTTCTCGAAATGGAGACCTGTCAAAAACATCAAGAAAGTTACTGATAACGATAAACCAGAGTGGAAATCTGGAGAGATTAGCTTCACTATGGAAATGAAGAACCCGGTTCCCAATTTGGTACTAATTGGTTCTGCAAGGGTTATGTCTAGATACCCGGATGTCAGAAGACAGTGCTTTAGGTGTGGACCCAAAGTGTGGCTCCTATGACCATCTGGGAGTAGCGGAATGCATAACAGACAAATGTCGTAATCGCAACGGATTTGAACACAACCCTAGAGCACTGCAATAGCCATTGCAAGAAATGCCAGAAACAAGACCACAAGATCAACACATGTCCGTATCGAACAGCGGCAGAACAGTTCACGCCCCATCAGCTAATTCAGATAGCACGCACACGTCAGAGCACACAAACAGGGGTCCTGAATTTCTATCACTACAACAACGACAGCTGATTCTGA
Organism: Typopeltis vanoorti; assembly: GCF_054136105.1. Lineage (NCBI taxonomy): Eukaryota > Metazoa > Arthropoda > Arachnida > Uropygi > Thelyphonidae > Typopeltis > Typopeltis vanoorti. The sequence continues at coordinate 118,508,107 of NC_143550.1, read as the reverse complement.
GGAGAGAATTTATAAAGACGTCGCTTCGAAAAACCAAGAAGAAAAAGAAAAACCGTAAAATAAAATCCAAGACTTCCTCCACAAAAACTGATACAGCAATTGAAGGTTTATAAAATCAACCTTCGTGAAAATACGTCTCCCCCCCCCCCCTCTCCGCCACAGTTACATCGTCTTCCGAAGAAAAGTGCGATAATTTACAAAACCCGTCCACGTCCTCTAACATACCAAAAGAAAGAAACACCCATCAGTTCCGGGAACAATCACAATCCGCTCCTTCTGGGGAACATCTGGTGTAATGGAAATGCTCCTCGCCGCAATCAACGGGTTCGTCGAACCAGCAGTTTGCATTTTCAACAAGGAAGGTTCGGTCGACCCTCAACGTGGAATGGTGAACTCTCTCTCCGCAACTGATACATTAACTGTCTCATCAGCATCATTTAAGAACTTTACTCAGTTTCAAGTAGGAAACTGAATCTCCTAAGGCAAAAACTTCTTGACTGAAGTTTTTGCCTTAGGAGAGTTCTTGTGTATCCAGGGATTGCTGGATGTGGCCTCTATCGGGGCCGTGTCGGTCGGTGGACGCCTTTCCCTGGAATATGAGCGGGTCTTGTAAGCCTGTCACTGAGCAGGACCACCGATGAGTTAAATGATCGTTATTAAACGATCGTCGCTCATTGTTGGGCGAACTGAGGGATCGTTCGAGTTTTGGGAGCCCCCCCCACACACACACATAAGCAGGAAAGAGTTTATAACCCACTTACACGAGACATTAATTGAAATAGTAAAATGTGGGTTTACCATACCAACATTTTCTAAATGATTAACAATTCCCTTTTTCGCGTTGCCACTCTGAATATCGACATTTGAGATCTATCTCCGCACAGCGCGCTGTTTGGAGACTATTTTTACTTCATCAGGTTCTTGTACTCTTTCTGCAAGAGACGCATTTTTATAAATTCCGGGACATTGAAAACTTTATCAGGAGCTTCCCTTTGCAAAGCTTCTGATGTTTTGGAGAATGCTGTGAGGGAGATCCTTGTTCGGCAGTCCATTCTAGGAGGTCTTTTGATATTCAAACATATGTTTCAAGACGTGTTCTCACTAACAGAAGGAAAGTTTTGGGGCAGAGCCATCTGCGTCGTACTGTTTATGCCTTTAATAATATCCACCACCAATGTAGGTTATTCACTTCCTTAGAACCCTATTTTTTACGGGGTTCAGTATATCATCGCGAAGAGGGGGGGAGGGGGAATGGAACTGTATTGCAAGCACACGATATGACAAGGTGGGCGGTAACAACGATTCTGGTATCCGTGGCTCTAGGGGACTGCAATTCTGCTGTGATAATGTCGACCTCATTGACGTCTATATGGAGCATAATCTAGGCAGAGTCGGTACCATGTGATCGTGAAGAGGGGTCTCAACGAAACTCGAAGCGTTTGTAATTTAGAGTCACGATTTATTATAGTAAGGTATATAGCGGTTGGCAGCTCAATAACAGACCATAAGATGGTTTTGTTAACTATTGAACTACCCGAGGTCGTTGGCACATCCAAAGGGCCTTGGTCCAACTTCCTGAAAATTCTTAACGAGGATTTACACTTACTATGCGACAAATGGAAGAACGCTCACTGGGAGTGGGACGCATGGGCTACTTTTAAAAACGAGGTAAAACAAAATCAGAGAAATCGTATTCCCAGTGATTCCCTAATGAAAGACGTGGAAATCGAGTTAGAAGCACATCGACTGGCTCGATTTCCATGCCAGGTTGTTGTTCCTCCGTTCCACTCTCTTCTCCGTTTTACAATCGGAAGCATACGGCGATAAAACAAGAAACAATGATATCCTGCAGCAATTTTTTCATCATTATTCGAGAGCCTATTCCGATCCAGGGTGGCAGGCGACTTTAACGCCTCGCACATAACAGGTATGCCTGAAAACCTATGTGCACTTCAAGATAGAACATCGGAAGCAATTACTCAGGCTTACAAAGACCCCCTCCCCCCGGCCTGGTGGACTAGGTGTTGAGTTTTATCTGTCTGTCTGTCTGTCTGGAATTTCATCTTGCCTATTCTGGTCTTTTTTAGTATCAAAATACTAAATAGATTTGTTACAGATGGGGTTCGGGTGCTTCAGCTAAGCCCAAAGTAGCTGTATGGAAACTTTTCGATTTCTTTGGTTTTGAGACGCGAATCTGGACACGAATGAAGAGGTGCTCTTTACGAACATCAGAAGCAGCTGGGGATAACCTTTTCACCGGGATTTGGCTTAGAGAATCGTTTACGGCCGAGTCCCGGTGAAATTTATGAAATCACAATATCGCCCACGATCTTTTGACCCCTTTGGCGAATTATGCCATGCAACTGAAACTGTAGGGCACCTCTTCTACCAGTGCCCACCAGTGCAGCGCATTTGACGAAGGCTGCCTGAAGTGCTTACGATCTCGTTGACCACTTTCTCTGAGATGGTACTACTGCAGTTCCCCATACCGGTGAGAAAAAACAAAAAAATCCTAATTTTTCTCATCACTGTTATAAAATATCACATATGGAAAAAAAAGTAAAAACCATCTTCCTCATTGAGGAAGACAGAATCTATCATCGAATTAGGAACTGCTTCTCCGCCTGTCTCCCTTGATCCCTGGAGGAGGAAAGATACCTCTTGGGCGAAGAACGGTTCCAAAGGAGATGGTTTTTGCCACCAACTATATGTCCTACTATACAGAGGAGAATTTATTTTATTTATTCGTGTGGGGTTCCCCAGGTACCTCGACAGCCACTTAGGACTGGTTGAGCCCTCCAAATGAGGGATGGGATTAAGTACTATATCCTATGACTGTAGCCTGTGTGTTCACGGGGCCGGTTTGCAGAGAAGAATTAAAGTGTGCGTATATTTGTAACATCATTGGTTTTATGACCTTTTGAACTCAGATTTTATTAGTTTTGTCACTTTAGTCTAATTTCATTTCATTCTAATGCAAGGGCGGGTTGGCCTGAACAAATCCGGGCTACGAAGACCAATATCGAAACGGTCGTGAGCCCTTTTAGGGTGAGATTTCTGAGGCCAGGTCTCCCTAATTTGTTTACTTGTTTTTATTGTTTTAGCCGTTTATTAGGTTCTACAGGCTTTTATACTTCGTATACTGTTTTTTTATAGTATTTTTAATATTATTTTTATCTGTTAACTATTAGGATTTTAGTGTTTTTTTTTTTTTTCTTTTGAGGACTTTTCCTTTAATGAGTGAAAAGTCAAACGACCGTTTTATAAGTACCCGGTGGGTCAACACAGCTAAAACTGGTCAACTGAGGCCTATTTCTCTCCTCTATTGCTATTTCACTCTATCTTTTTTTATCTCTCTCTCTCTCTCTCTCTCTCCCTCTCTCTGTTTAATCTCAACGCCACTTTTATTCCCTAAAAAAAATTCTAATTTTTATACGACCAACAAATGTTTGACTACCTATCATAATGAAACATTAAAATCACAAGCTATCCGAATGCGAAGACAAATAATCCGAGTGGGTTTTCCAAAATTTCATTACAAAATTAAACTTACACCTTCGGAAATAGTAATGTGGTTTCAGCGGGAGGATTTTTATAATACTTCACGGCTTATTTCTAATTTGATGCAAATGGTGCATAAAAGATCGCATCAACAAAAGTCTCTGAAATTTATAGGAAGTATTGGTGAAGAAGTAGATTTAGAAGAGCCCTGAAAGAAAATCGGAGAAAACGTTTCCGATTTTCTTTCAGTTTGCAGTATTGCTGGACCATTTTTCTCGAGAATATCTTGAATAGTGTGAACGTTATCTCTACATCCAAAAATCCCAAGTTTTCCTTGTTTCTCCTAGGAGCAGGGATAAAATTCTAGGATATCCGTACATACAGGAACCGCACAGTATATTCTTAATGTTCTACGATAGAGTTCAAAGCAATTCAATGGTAAAATATCTGGATCAGAATCCCTTCTTATAAATGCTTTTTCAAATGAAGTGGATTAGTCGATCCTCTACAAAAGTGGAAGGTTATTTTTATTGCAAAAACAGAGAAACTGTTTTTTTTTTTTTTTCCAAAATACGCACAGTTAACTTAATTACAACCAATTATATTTGCAGTCTAATCCATTTCTTACAAATTTCAGATGTGAGTAGTCTTTGCTATTACACTCTTTCTCCCCCCCCCGTCTTTTATTTATAGCGATTTCATGAAAAAAAAAAAAAAAAACAGTTTGGAAAATCGATGCTATGCATGTCGAGATACTTCCCCTTGACTTCCATTCTTCCAGGCTGCTAAGTTAATAGTCACCTTCCTATCACATGACAAATATATCTCGTTAAAACTAGAACTTTTCTTCCGAACCATCCTGGATATTTATGCAGTCCAAAGGTTCAAACTATGTGTACTTAGCAATACCGAATAAGTTGAGCTGTGTAGAATTCGAACCTGAATCTTTCTAACAAAGATCATGGAAATGTCGTAAGAGTGAATGAAATCAGCTTTCTGGTTTTGAACGATTAGCTATCCTCATGTTACATTGATTTTTCTGTTGATATTATACCGGAGTAATCTTTAACCTTTGATATTTTTATTTTATTTTATTTTACTTCTTTATTTTTACTTGTGACTGTTATGTTTCCTTTTTTATTTGCATTCTTGTATTATATTAATGGAGAAATAAATAGTATCATTTATTACAATCAAATAGCATTAGTAATGAGTTACTGTATATCAGCTGCCTTCATTACAATTTTAACTAATATTCTGAATATTTTAATCAGCACTTCCAAGTAAAATAAAGAGAGAAACGATATTTTTTCTCTTTGCCAATCATTCTCATATTCCTGATGTACCTTGATTCGTCTAGATCATAGGTTCCCAAAGTGGGCGGTACCGCCCCCCCCCAGTGGGCGCTGAAGCCTTCTGGGGGGGGGGCTATAGTGGGATCACAAGCATTTGGGGGCGTTCAGGCGGTCTAGGGTTCGGTGGCTCTTTATAGAAGAAATTAATAATATATATTTAAAAATTAATTATTTTCCTGATTTTGCAATTAGATAATCATTTAAAATTTAAATATTGCATTTTAATTCATCATATGCCCGTCTTACACGATCAATTTTTTTTATCAATTTTCTATTTCAATTATTTAATCATTTGAAAATTTACCATGTCAGATAGAAATAGATGTCAATTTTCTATGTCAATGAGAAAATAGAGCATGTATATATGTGTGTATAATAGGTTATGTTTACAGTAGCAAATATATTCGTTATATTTCATTTCAAAATATATATAACCACTTTTCTCATTTATTTTGTACAAAAATAAACCCAATTTTATATAATTTATATAATGGGGGCGTTACAAAATTTATGTCTTGCAAAGTGGACGGTGGCGCGAAAAGGTTTGTGAACCTATGATCTAGATCAATAATATTCGACAAAACAACAAATCTCTGACATTGATTTTGACCAGGATTACACATAAACGAATATCATTAATGTGTAATCCAGAGGATTCGACTGTTTGCAAAATCAGTAATTCTCTAGCTGTTTCTTAAACTATATCTAAGTTACCTTCTCGAAATTCTTCTACATTTTAAGCATCTCATGGGATGCATTCGGATGTTATCTTTAAACACATGTCACCTCGGGCTTTAAAGACCTGATGACAGACCAATAACTGGGTGCTTGGAGAGAGCAATTAATAGGTATACCAGGCAACCAGTGGAGAAGAAGGAAGGAGAACAACAAGAAGACGACGACGAAAGAATCAATGACGTTCCACGCTAACTTCTAATCAATAGCTTCTATAAACAACATTCAGGAAAAAAAAAAACACGTAAACATTGCCTGCTGCCACCTCAACATCTGGATAACAGGAATGTTCTGAAGTGAGACGAGCAGGCAAGCAATGAGTTTTGAAAAGGATAAGTAAGGAACTACTGAAAGAAAAGAAGTTAAACATAAAAAGAGATAACGAGAAACACACTGTCCATTTTATAATCAGAAAAACAGAAGAGATTGATCGGTTTTTGAGGTGCACCCTGCGAAAGAAAAATAAATGTCCTTATTTTAAAAACATAAGGAAGAAATGTTATTTTTATTTACGAGTAGAAAATCAGTCAAAGCAGACAGTTTTATAGACAGAAAAATAATCAAAGGAGAAGGCAAAGTAGACGACATATAAACTACTTTTCTACATGAATTTTCAAGGGAATAACGTCTACAAGTCAGTGACGTTAGTGACTGACTTATAGACGTTACAGTCACTGAGCACGAAATGAGCATGCTCAATATGCTTTGCATCGATTTTTTTTTTTAAATAACTCTCTACTTGAAAGACACTTGTTAAAAGTATTTTGTCTTTTATTATGCTAGTTTTTTAACGATTTTTTTAATTTTTTTATTAAATAAATATGCGATTAATTCTGTTTAGGACTAAAGCATCAAGCTAGAATAATTCAACGTAGATACATCTGAGATTATTTTCAGCTTTTACTTGGAAAGCAAAAAGTGCCGAATAAAATAGCATTGGCAGCGATCCGAAACGACAATCAATGTTCGCTATTATTTGTGAGGAACTCTAATTAGATTAGTTCTTCGTCTTTTTTTTCTTCTTCTTTCTTTCAGAAGGAGATAGAGGTTTAAAATTCGAAAAATTATAGAGTAAAGAAGAGGCCTCGTGTTTGGCGAAAATTGTAAATATTCTCCAGATTTATTTTTGTCGCTATGGTGCTGGAAAAAAAAAACAAACCGATTTTTATTGAATTAAACTAAAAGGTACAGCTATCCTCTTGTCTTCACGGGATAAATGCATTCCCACTAGGAAAAAAAAATTATTTTTCTGGAACGTTTTTTCTTAAATTCTCTTTACTCTATGTAATTATCTTTAATTGTAATTATTTTGGATTTTTTATAAAATCAAAGCATTAAATAGATTGCCAGAATGCTATTTATTCTTATTTTAAAGTATTTGAATACAAAATGACATTAGTCCACGGAGAAGGGTTTTTCGTTCCTCCAGAACAGGCAAACCAGCCACATGAACACACACACACACACACACACACACACACACATACAGATACTGATATAAAATACATCCTCCGCGCTTCAGCAACTCCATGTCGGTTGAGGTTGCTTAAAGTCGCAATATGTAATAGCAAACCCTGCATTTGTGGAACAAAAACGCCAGAAAGTAGAAAGACCGGTTGCAATCCTGCAAACGAAAATATAAAACAGACGAATTAAGTCCTTATATCCTTATAAGGACTGGCTTAAAGGAGCGAAGCAAGAATGCTTTTCATCTTCCCCCGTTATCTGTAGAGGACAGTGTAGGGATAAGGTGTTATTGAGCTATTAAAGCTCTGATCATGGCAGGAGGGTAGCAGCAATAGCCGAACCTCAATTAGAACTTCATTGGCTATAGCATTGCCATCCATTACCCTCCAACGGTATTAATCACCGCATCTCACGGTCGATTCCTACCACCAGACAAATTAAGTTTTTTTTAATTTTTTTTTATAAGTTCTTAAAAGAACTGGGCGATGGACTGAGTCCTTGACTCTTTATCCCGTCATCTGAATGAAGAAAATCTGTGTGGAGGGAGTGTCATTGAGCTAAAAAGCTCTAGTCATGGCTGGGTAACGGCAATAGCCGAGCCTCAGTTAAAACTTCATTGGCTACAGCATTGCCATTTGTTACCCTGGAAGTCCTAAAAAGGACTTTTTTTTGGTTAGATCAACAAACCTTTTTTTCCGACAAATTAAGTAAGCTAAGCTATTAAAGCTCTGATCATGGCAGGAGGGTAACAGCAATAGCTGAGCCTCAGTTAGAACTTCATTGGCTACAACATTGCCATCCATTACCCTCCAAGGGTATTAATCACCGCATCTCACGGTCGATTAACCGTCTTACTAACACCTTTCGATAAATTAAGTGCTTATATCAAGTATTATATGTAATAAAGTTATGTTAATAAATAAAAAGTTTATTAATTTTTAAGGAATATTTCAGTATTTTTAAAAGATTTTGAAAAGCTTCCTAAGATATCGATATCTCATAATTTCTTATAGATGATTTCTTAAAAAAATAAATAAATAAAATATAAATTAAAATTAGTTGATTTTCCTATACATAAAATTAAAAATCTGGTCACACTAAATACTGGTAACAATATTTAGCATCTGTTGTTGTAGAAGTCAACTTTTACCAAGCAGAAAATACATTAAATATTTCGAACGGAAAGATGAATTTAGGCTATAGAATTATGGATGCAGTTTATTTGAGTTGATTCCTACATAATACAGGTTCAGATCATAAATTGGGACACCGAGTTTATTAAGGAATTCATAGCAACGCTTGATCAATAGGGATTTCTTCATCACACTGAAATTCCATTCCATTCAATGATTTGATGACGTATTAAGGACAAGTGATCTAAACTGTCAACAATCTGTTGAAGTATTATGAAACTGGAGTTATGTGAAAGCTAAAAATTCAAGAAGACGATTTAAATTAACAGAAACGAGAATGTTGACCTTAACTAGAAATCTGGTATGAAGAATATTGTTTGAAAGTTGGTTTCGGAAACATCTCACTTTAGTAATAATAATAATAATAATAATAATAATAATAATAATAAAATAAAATAATAAAGCATTCGATCCACCCACAGGTAACTCCTGTCGTCTTTTTATTCCCAAAATTAATAATAATAATAATAATAATAATAATAATAAATTACTACTCAAGCTTTCCAAGCTGGAATTACTCGGAAAAGTTACATGCTTGTGAGTTCTCCAGTCTTGTACGGAGGTGTAGAGTTCTTTCCTCTCGGAAACTCTGGATTTTCGTCCCTCAGAATGGGAAAACCGGCCCGTGAACGCACATGGATTTACAGTCATAAAATACATACTTAGAAGTCCCTCATTGGAGGGACTTCTAACAACCTCAACCTGTCCTAAGGAAAATTAGGAGAACCCCACACGATAAACAACACACTAATTACATTAGATTTGCCTCGTATCTTAAGAACCTTAATTTTTCTTCTACTTAAAAAAAGAAAGGGAAAGAGAAACAAAAAAACTGCACTTTTATAGAATTAAGCTACAAATCCGAAGGCACAACTCGGTATTACTTCCATTTATGGGATGCAAGCGACTACTGACTGATACTCGAGTGACGGGTTGTTGTCTGGTTTCAGTTTCAAAGTACACACACAAACTTCGCAATTAGGAATCTTTTTAGAATATTTCCAGTAGGAATTTGCAACAAAAACATAACGTGAAAGTACATATTATTGCTATTCGTTTCAAATGCGATACTTTTTAATCTGTGCAGTTTCAACCTTACAATCTTAAAAATCTTTGGTGAGCCTTTTTTTTGGGTCTGTTAATTCTTCATTTTTCAATGCTAAGTTAAAAAAACACATTAAAAGAATATTTTACGCTTGAATGATGCATCCATCCTTTCATAAATGATGATTTATCCATCCTCGTGGATGGGATTCACAGCGCGAGAAAAAGGTGATTTCTAAATCCTATTCTGTCACACACACACACACACACACACTGGCCTTGAAAGAGGTATATTCAACCGGCAATCCTATCTGATGATTTTTGATTATGGATTGGAAATCCTATCTGTTGATCACAGATTCTATTGAATGCTTTTCTACGCTAAACCGAAACTTTTTAGAGACTAAATTAGTATTTAATTTAAAAGAGGGACAAGTTTTGATTTAGCCAAAAATATTTTTTTTTCTGAAAAACATATATAAATATTAAAATAAAAAGAAAGAACCATCTCGCATACTATTTTGTGGGCATGGTTAAATCTAGTTCTTCAACCGTTTCCGCAGTCCAATGAAGAAGCTACGAATTCGAATTCCCCCCTCCCCTCCCCGATCATGAATGTTTGTGAAGAATTTCGTTGCCCGATGTGAGAAACCACTACTTTGCGACTTGAAGAGGTTCCATGTTTGGTCTTTAGTGCAGGGTCTCCGTTTAGATAAATAGAATAAAATAAAACCCACCGACGTTACAAATGTACTGGATTATAATCCATTGAAACTGTGATGGATTACAATCGTATTCATTTTTACACCTTGTTCCATAGTTCGAACCTGTGTCTGGACTTTGAAACATACCTTACCATTACGAAATCTTGATGTTTATTTCATTTCGCCAATGGCAGTTTTAGATAATAAATTAAGAAGTGCGAGCACTGTTGAATCCTAAAATACTTTATGTTCGTATTCGAAAACCAGTTTAGTCCTAATATTTCATAAATGAAATCTCTGTGATAGCAGCAAAATAACAACATCAACAACAACAACTTCGATTTATTTGACTTTACGGAAAGAAGAACAACATTTATTACCAGATCTGTGGTAGGGGATCATCTTATCCATGGCACGATGGATTGGTAATAAAGATTTGAAGATGAAGATCGAAAGCCTTCCTTTGCGCTAAACTTATACATAACACTGGAATTGGTCTCAAGTTAATACATCCAGTGACACCTCTCATATTAAGAGTGTCAGGGCTGCAACGCGGCAATACGCATGATGATTTCGATGTAATTATAATTGGGTACGTGTCGGTTAATATATTTAGTAACACTTTAGTAAAATATTTTGTAGTCACAACTGAGGAATGGGAACAGGTCTCCCATAATGTAATTGCCTTGTTATTATAGGAATTAAACTATCAGAAGTCAATGTACCGGCTTGGAAAACCTCATTAAACAGTCTTGACAGATATCATCATCATTATCATCGATGTCCTGATATATACCCACCCCCAAGAAGTGTTCAGGTTACTATGACAGCACTACATGATTAATTTTACATTATTATTAATCTTCTATCAACAATTTTACTCCAAATTCGTCTATTACTTGTCAGCACTCCAATATTGTAATATCTAAGGTACTTCTGACTGAATCAATCCACCTAGACCTTGGTCTTCCTTTGGGTCGCTTTCCTGCCATCTTCGCATCAGACGCCTGTTTTGCTAACCTTTCCTCACCCATTCTATTTAAGTGGCCATACCACCTTAGATTAGCTCTGCTTACAAATTCTTAAATACTAATAGTGTCCAGTTCGTTTCTAATGTCTTCATTTTTAATATGATTCTGCCATTGATGCCATCGGTTGACAAATATATCTTTACTGAAAGCCCAAATGCTATTGTACACTGCTCAAAACAACTAGGGGATGTTTTAGTTTCTGTCGGATAATTATAACTATTGGGTACTTTATACATGAATAAATATTTCTTATTTATGAATAGGGTATAATTGATGAGATATTGTTTAAATAATCGATATTTGTTATAAATTTAACAAATTATACATTTTAACGTGAAATAATTTTAACAAGAATAGCCAAAAACGCTTTTGTTAATTTTTAATAGGACGTATTGTCCTCCGTTAATAGCCAAAGCAGCGGTACAACCTGGTTGCATGAACCGGATAAGATGATCAAACAGTTCTTGTGGGATATTTCCCCACTCTTCTGTGAGAGCAATTTCGAGCTCTTGAAGCGATCGTGGTAGCACCAGTCGAACAGAAACACGCCTACATATAACATCCCAGGCATGTTCGATTGGATTACAATCCCCTGAACAGGCAGGCCAGTCTATTTGTTCAATATCTTCTTCCTCAAACCACTCTTGTATCAAATTTGCACGGTGTGGACGAGCATTGTCATCCATAAAAATGAATCCTTGGCCAATTGCAGTGGCATATGGACGAACTATAGGTTCCAAAATCTCATCGCGATACCTTTGGGATGTTAAGGAAACGTTTCTGATAAAATAGAGATCAACATGGCCGCCTATACTTATTCCAGTCCATACCATCAAACTCCCACTTTGATGTTGTGGTCATTCACGAACAAACTGTGGATTATTTCTTATTCCACTTTCACGCCATATCAAGGTACGTCGGTTATCTGGTTGCACACTGAACCTGGAATAGTCACTAAAAAATACAAGAGCCCAATCCTCATTTATCCAATTCCGGTGTTCCTGTGCCCAAATTCTGCGGGCTCTTGTGATTTGCAGTAAGTAAATTGTAAACCATTGGTCTTCGAGCATATAAACCTATGGCATGAAGACGATTTCGAACATTTCCCGTCTCCAGAAAGCGAGTCGCAGTACATCTTGTTCTGTACCGACGGTAGGCAGAGAGTTTGGCAGGAGCACTGTGAAGCAATGAAATCGACTCGCCTAGTAAACCCAACTCAAGGTTCTGGAGGTAGTGTGGGGCATGTTTCGTTGGTACGGGACGAGTCTTCTGATATTGCTGGAAGGTCGGATGTCCTCCAAGGAATATCTGAACTTTGTTGTAGATCAAGTCTATCTTACAATGTTTATCTTTAATCCAGCAGGTGATGGTTGTTTCATGGACGACAATGCTACTGTACATCGCGCAAGAATTGTTCAGCAATAGTTTAGTGAGCATGACAGCGATTTCCATCATCCTCCCTAATCACGACAAAGCCCGGATATGAACCCCATTGAGAATGTATGGAACATGCTTTATAAAAAGATTAGGGAGCGAAGTCCTTTTCCTCAAATCTGAGCCAGTTAAAGGCCTGTCTGGTGAACACTTGGTATGTTGTAGAGGGTTCCATTGAAATTCATCGAAAAAAAACAGTTAAACAGTTAATCGAAAGACAATTCATCGAAAAGGCAATTCACCGAATGAACAATTCATCGAACGACAATTCATCGAAAAAACAATTCATCGAAAATTTTAATTAAAATTTCATTAAATTGATCCATCCAAAGCGGAATTGGTAATATCATTTCGAAACGTTTTTTCGAAAATGTTATGATAAAAGTGATCCATTTAGAACAAAAACTGAACCTGGCAGACAGCTTCTTGTACTGTCAACTTCTACCAATTCCACTAAGTCATAGAGTTATTATAATAACTAATTTGGAAACGTTATTTCTTTGTCGCCCCGAATATAGCTGAACTGAAAACTGGAACGGTTCGACATTTTCTTGTAAAAGTTTCAAATAGAGAATCTGAGTAAAATTCATCCCATGATAATTGCAGTATTGAAGTCGCATATTATACTAGCAACAATAATAACAATGGAGCCTGCGTAGACTGGGCTTTTCCTCCCAGAAAGAGGCAAATCAGTCCCATGAACAGACATGAAACAGTTATCGGACAAGAAAGACAATAAGAAACCATATTGTTCTATAATTATTCCCTATTAAAGTAGCGTTGCTATCTCACTCTGCACGGTTCAGTATTTGTTCTAAATGGGTCACTTTTATCATAACATTTTTGAAAAGTTAAAATTTTCAGTGAATTGTTTTTTGTATGAATTGCATTTTCGACGAATTATCGTTCGATGAATTGTTCATTCGATTAATTGCCTTTTCGATGAATTGTCTTTCGATTAACTCTCCGGATACCGTCGTAGAGTAGATGCAATCCACCACCTTGGTAAATCTATGCCAAAACGCATATGTGCTGTAATTCTGCCTAAAGGAGGACCAAAACGGTATTATATAAAAGTTTCTAATTCAATGGCTGAGGTGTATATCTTCATTCTTTATTTTGTCCTCTCATAAAATGCTTCTCTCCATTTTATCGATAGTTTTTTTTTCCCATTATGTCCAGTAATTGTTTGATGATTAACCATTTACTTGATCTGTATGTCATAACAAGGATGACACATTGGTTGAAATGCATACCTGTATTTCCGGTTTTAATTTATTTTTTCAGGATTTTTTTTTTCAGTTAAAAGGTATCCAACCTAGCTGAATTCTTTTTATTTCTTTATATATATATATACTTCTTGTTCCTAATGAAAAGTTCTTCTAAAGTATACACGTTCTTGTTATTTATTGTTATTTATTCTTGTATTATCTGGTTTTATTTAATATTTGTCATTATTTATTTTTCTCCGTAGATTATCTAAAAGGCCTCCCAAAAGTCTTTGTGCAGTTGTAATTTTTAATAAGTTAAGAAGCTTTCGAATAATGTTCACTGCAAATGTCTAACATTTATACATCTTAAGTTATTAAAGTGCTTAAAACTACACGAGGACTTCTGGGACAACTCTCTCTATATAAAATTCTACTTTATTTGATACCGTAGTTAGTTTCATTCGTCATTTCATCTGTTTTGTTCTTTGCTATTAGATATAACATTCTTATTATTGTCAATATTATTAGGTAAAGCCTCCAAGGAATCCAGAGGCTCATCGCGGGAGAGCACTCACTCTACCACACAGCCAATTCTTTCCATTTCATTTTCCATCGACACAATGGCACTATCTGCCGTAGGTCTTCCCACGCACAACCATCTAAAGCCATAACGAGTAGTTCGTGTGTGTACAGAAACATTGAGGTCAAACACACACACATATATATATATATTTTACTAGATGGGTGAAGCAAAAATGCTTTTTATATACCCTGTTATCTGTAGAAGAAAGTGTATGGATGGGATAATATAGCGCTATAAGCGCTGATCATTGCAGGAGGGTAACAGCAATAACAGAACCTCAGTTAAAACTTCATTGGCTACAGCATTGCCATCCATTACCCTCCCTGGGTGCCCATTTTACTCGCCTCGTATGATATGCATGGACTACAGTGGCGGTATTTAAGTAAAGCCCTCTCTAAAAATTAAGACGATCCCTCGGACCACTGCTTACGAGTGGCCGAAAGACCGTCCGAGTCAGCGTTGGTTCCACTCAGTGACGGGCCCCTCCCACCACTGAGCAGAAACGCTCATATTCCAGGGAAAGGCATCCACCGACAGGGTCCTTCACGGGCCACGTCGGAGAATACCCTTCCCGGAGACTCAAAAATGCTCAATCAGGGCGAATCCCAGCGAAAGCAAGCCCTCCCCCCTCACCGGAAGCAACCTAACAGAGCGAAACTCTACATCCATGTTAGTCGCCTCTTACGACATGCATGAGCACTGGTATGTAAGTAAAGCCCTCTCTAAAAATTAGAACGATCCCTAGACCACTCCACAGTTACCGAGAGATCGTCCAACTCAGCGTTAGTTCCACTCAATGACGGCCCCGCCCCACCACCGAGCAGAACCGCTCATATTCCAGGGAAAAGTGTCCATTGACGAGGCCCCTCACGGGTCACGCCGGAGAACACCCTCCCCAGAGACTCAAATGCTCTCCCAGGGCAAATCCCCCGAAATCAATCACCGGGAGCAAAATTCCAGAAGAAACCGGAGAGAGAGCGAAACTGTCGAAGTTCAGCGCATATTTTTAGTAGCCTCTTACGACATGCATGGGGGATATTCTTAGCCCGGCCACCACACTGGTGATCAAACATAATCCTAAAAAGGACTGGCTAGATGGGCGAATCAAGAATGCTTTTCATCTTCCCCGTTATCTGTAGAGATAAGGTGTTATTGAGCTATAAATCTCTGATCATGGCAGGATGGTAACAGCAATAGCCGAGCCTCAGTTAGAACTTCATTGGCTACAGCATTGCCATCCATTACCCTCCAAGGGTATTAATCACCGCATCTCACGGTCGATTCCCTCAAACATAATCTTATAGTCCTTATAAGGACTGGCTTAAAGGGGCGAAGCAAGAATGCTTTTCATCTTCCCCGTTATCTGTAGAGGACAGTGTAGGGATAAGGTGTTATTGAGCAATTTAAGCTCTGATCATGGCAGGAGGGTAACAGCAATAGTCGAGCCTCAGTTAGAACTTCATTGGCTATAGCATTGCCATCCATTACCCTCCAAGGGTATTGGATTGAATGAGTCAATCACCGCATCTCAGGGTCGATTGATGCCCTCAAACATAATCATTCACTAATCAAAGTAATTAATGTTTCTATATTCATAATGATAAAAGGTGTTTGAAAGATTTTATGAATTTATTCAAATATCTTCTGTTATTTTTAATTTCTAGAAAACTGTTTTTTTTTTAGAAAAAATATCATATACTATTCTTCTTAATATATATTATCATTAGAAGATAGAAATCCAAATAGGATTGTATCATCAATTCATGAATTACTCAAAAGTCGTGTTTGATATATAATTTCAGTGCGTAGCACTACTACCGTATGCATCCAAGTCATTTACCAACCAAAACACTCTAAGCAAAAAAAAAAAACAGCTGAACTATTATTGTAATATTATAATAATACAAGAAAAAGAACGATTTTCCTAGATCTATTAATCCTGAAAACCAGTGTATCGGTCTCTTATATTCCTAAATTAAAGACTGATTTATACTTTTCTAATTATATAATTATTCTAATAATTATCACTATTCAACAGAGATTCTCTAGATTGCATGCTTTTAATTTTTCGAATCCTCTACAACCCAGTTTACTGGAGACCTGAAGTGGCATGAATGTGTGCTGGCCTAGTTGGCCGAGTGGTTAGCGTACCGTTCTCCAGCCAAGAGGCTGCGGGTTCGAATCCCGCCATGGGCGTGGATGTTTGTGATTTTTCTACTAACTCTTTGTGGAAAGGGCATCTACAACTGTATCACTTCTTCTAGAATCTAGACGTAGTGGTAGAGTCGTAGATGCCCTCTATACCTTCAGAGAATAAACTATACAAGCTATTGGGGGGGGGGGGGGACGAACATTACTGAGCATTGGATGCCTTCGTACTCCGTCAAGTTCGGTCGAGAGACTAATCTCGAAATTGCGAAGACGTGCGAAGGAAGTAATTTCGAAATCCTTGCAGATGTCGTCTACAGAAGGACACTAAAATAAACGTATCTGTAACTCAGATATAGTTTCGATTTCTTCATTAACACGTTCTTCTCCTTGGTTTCTTTCTTCGTTATATTATTATTTGTCCTTTCTTTTCGCCAAGTCCGCAACTGAAAGAGCGAGTCACTAAAAAAAAAAGAAGTATTTTATTCATTTCTTTATGAACAGAAATATTAACTACATCAGTCAGTCGATCGTTTCATGCAGTTATTCATATCGGTTTATAATAAGGGGGGGATCTCCTAATAAGGTACTAATCAGGGAAAGGTTAAATGACTGGAAAACAAGTTATTAATATGAATAATCCAATGTGTTGAAAAACTAAGTAATGAACACACGAAAGAAATTCAAAAAATCACTTGTCCAGTCAGTCATAAGGATATATTTAATCCATCTTTACTACAAGTTTTCCCTGCAAACTCTGCTCTGATGGTCATAAGAGCTTTTAAGGTGGGTTAACCGGTCTCATGAGAAGAGGAAAACCATTTTCATTCCAGAAAACAAGCAACGCAGCAGAATTCACAAACGCATTCGACAAATATACTCTCCTCGTAGCCTTTACCCAGTGTTTTTCCCAACGTTTTTTGGATCATGATGTCCCCCCCCTCCTTTAGCATAATAGTCATACAAGTTCTGAAAAAGTATAAGATAAAGTTTAAATAAAAAAGGAACATAGGTAAAACTGTTTTTAATTTGACTTTCTTCAATGAATATAAATTTTATATTACACTTTATATATTATTAAACATAAATCGAACTGAACTCGGGAAAATAAAATCCAAGTTAATGCGATCCTTGAGCTTGATGCCTTTTTTTCAGTAACAAGTCATTTACAGCACCAAAGCCACATTCAACTAAATATGACGATGGGAAGGGCAACAGTAATTTTTTTTTTCAAAACGAATTGAATTTCGGTATTTCGTTTCTGCCTCGTCAGAAAGCCATGCCGTTGTTCCTTTTATGTTGAATAAATTTCTAACAGACTCATCATTTTGCTTTTCTGAGAGTTCTTCTTGATACTGTATTTATGTTGACTGCTGTAATAGGTTTGTCAGTTTTTTTTCTTGAAAAGTCAGGATTGCAACATCGACATCGCCGAGTTTTTTGAGTATATCGGTGATGAGGTGACGAATGCAACGTCATTTTCTAATTGTCCCCCAAAATATTCAAATTGCCCTCCCCCGTGGGGTGCACGCCCCACGCTGGGAAACACTGACTTAGCAGCAGTTCCAAACACACACACACACACACACACACACACACACACACACACACACACACACACACACACACACACACACACACACACACACACACACACACACACACACACACACACACACAAAATGTTGACGTTTTGGTGGAAAAGGGGGTGTCAGAAATACCTGTTTTTAATTATCATCATTTAGTTGAAACCAACAGTGTATCGAGGTTAGTGAAATAGATTTATTCCTGATTTTTGTACTACCGTATTTGTGTGCATTTCTTGAAAAAATATGAAAATTTGTCCAACCTGTAATATACTTTTACTGGCAATACACCCTCTCCTCGAATAGCGTAAAACAAGAGGAGAGAATTAAATCTAAAATTAAATCTGTTTAAATTTCTATAAAGATTTCCGTAATCAACGTTCATCAGAATTTAGGAACAGTCAGAGTTCAATCTGCAGATCTTCAAATTCAATGTTAACCAGTTTCTTCTTGCTCCTCAATTCTGAACCGTGTGCTATAGGGTGAACAACTTCTCTTGTTTGCAGTTGTGAACTAGGCATTGAACTAGTTCAAAAAACAATGAACTTCGATGTTTCCTTAAAATTCTGAAATTCTGACTTTTATTTTTTTTTTTCAGTTATGTATAATTTTTTAAACTTCACTTGAAAAAAAAATTAATTTAATTTAATTTAATATTTCCTATGAATGGTGCTCTGAGATGCTAAGTAGTTAAATATGCATTGCTTAAAAATAAATAATAAAAATTGGCCTCTTTTGAAAGTATTAGTTCGCCGAGAGAGAGTGCGTATTTTGGTCTTCTGACTTTTGTAATGATGGTAGACAAGTATCGTGTGAATTATTTTACGCAATTCCAAACGGTCAGAAAGAAAAGGAAAATCTCCTCTACTGCAGATACACCCAAAATAGCGGAGATAGAACCAGATAATGAACTTGAAGAAAGGGTATCCCCAGTCGTCCTAAGGGCCAAGGAGCACTGGACGTCCGTTGCATCCGCACTGAAATCTTTAGATATCACCTTCATGAAAGCCACAAACACAGAAGAAGGGATACGCATATAACCTAAAACATCATCAGACTACAGAAAAATAACCAAACTTCTAGACAACAACAACCTGCCATACCACACTTTTGCACTCAAGTGAGAAAAATTTAAAAGTAGTGTTAAGGGGAGTAACTGAAACATTACAAATAGAAGACCTCACTGCAGACCTCCATTTTAAGGGATTTAGCCCAATTAAAGTCAGCCGAATGCGGAGAGCTGACAAAACACCCTATCCCCTAATTCTGGTGGAAATAAGTAAAGAACAAAAACATATATACAATCTCCAAACCATCTGTGATCTAGTCATAAAAGTTGAGGCATTGAAACATAAATCAACTACAACCCAGCGTCATAGATGCCAGAAGATTGGGCACGCACAACGATGCTGCAAGTCTGAATTTCGTTGCGTGAAATGTGGTGGCAAACACGCATCAAATGAATGCCATAAACCCCGCACACTTCCAGCAAAGTGCGCAAACTGCGAAGGACTACACCCTGCAAACTATAGGAGCTGTATAGCATTTCTCCAAAACCAAAAGATACAACTCAAAACCAGTAAACCTCAAGAACGCACGTCCTCCCATCAAGTCATAGTCTCCACAACGGATGGAAGATCGTATGCTGAAGTTACAAGATCAACCTTCCAAAAAGACCCAAAACCAAATCAATCACAGCAAACCAACAAACCTCTCCTGCTGAACATAACAAGCCACTTATGTGAAATGCTTGCTGAACTCCAACAAACCAACCCAACTCAAGAAGCCAAGGAATAAGGCACAACGATCACTCCTTATGGAAATTCTTAATGGATAAGTCTAAAAGAAAACCGAAATCGTTACAAATTGTTTCATGGAACGTAAACGGTTTAGCTATCAAATTACAGGAGCTGCAGGAGTTTGCAGCAGAAACCCAAGCAGACATCATCCTCATAAATGAATCACATCTTCGTCCAAGTGACAAAATCAGAATCAACGATTATAGCACTTACCGTACAGACAGATGCTTTGCTAGAGGTGGAGGCACTGCCATCTTTGTGAAAAGAAACATAAAACATAATTCAATAGCCGAACCCCAAACAGAATACATGGAAACTACAGGAAAAGAAATACATATGGAAAACACAAGCAGCATTACGATATATGCAGCCTACAACCCCCCAAATAAAAAACTCCTTGAATCTGACTTAGAGGTAATACTAAATACAGGCAGAGCAGTGATTATAGCCGGAGATCTTAATGCCAAACACTGAGTCTGGAACAGCAGAAACTCAAATATTAATGGAAGAATACTCAACTCTTACACCACTTCAAGAAATATAACAGTAATAGGACCCACTGAACCCACACATTACGGAGCAACCAAACGTCCTGATGTACTAGATTATAGCTATATTAAAAAACATAGCGAACAGCTATCAGATACAAGCAATCAACGACTTAAGTGCTGATCATAACCCCATCATATTACAACTAGGCACCATACAAGATTTAACGGAAAACACCACCACATTTATAAATTGGAAGCAATTTCCCTCAGCCTTCCAGGAAAAACCTTGGTCCAATACCGCATATAACATCTGCCGAAGATATTATATGCGGTGAAAATTATAGTGAAAACTCTTGAAAAACAACTACTGACAGTTATTGGATTCTGAATGAAGAGAAATTAAAATTATTAATACTCCCTTCAGAATCGAACATAATCCACCATGTCAAAGGCTACATTTGTAGATATTATTTAATGTAAATCTCTTATTATAAACTATTATTCATGTAATTACCTTTGAGGGTTTTTTTTTATTTAATTATTGTATTAATAATGGAAAGGACTCTATATAAAAATAACGTTCAGATTATTTTATTTATTCCTATATTGATAATAGAAAAATTTGTGTTCACCATAATTAATTATATATTAATTGAGTTGAAAAATATCCTTTTATTTAGTTTCTGTATATAAAGGTATAATGTCATGTAATGTTTATGCTTATGTACTGCTCTAATTGTTGTCATGGAGACGGAGTTAAAAATAGAAGGCTCGAGCGTGTAGCGCGTGAGTTATTTGGACACGAGATGGAATTGATATGAGCTAGACGGTGAGAACAAGTTTAGGCGGGAAAATGGAGTGAAAATATATAAACGGAAAGCGAGAGTAAACAAGAGCAGTGGGTCAGCAGTTGGTCGGCAGAGTCAGCACTAGAACTAGGGAACTAGGGACTGAGTACAATTGGAGCACTCAGTACAGTAACGGCACTGAGAACAGTACAATAGAGATGAGGAAATAATTTATTGGCAGCATGGAGTTAAATAAGAGGCTGTAGTACAAAGAATGAAGTGCTGTGATCAAATTACAAAGGATCGAAATGTAAATTGACAACTCAGAATATTGAGAGGGAATTCCGAAGTTAATGTTGTATTCCAGAGCTTTCAAGAAAGATTAGTAGAAAGCTGATTCTATTGTAAAGTAGTATATGGGGAATAAGTAGATTTTCTAGTGCAAGTGTGTCTGCCTATGTGATGTGCTGAAATTAAAGATTAAGTTAATTTAAAGAAGATTACTTTTGAAATGTGTAGCTCCAGTGTGATAATTATCTAAAGTTTTAAGTGTGCCTCAGTGAATAATATGTGCAAATATTTATTTCGGTAAGAACAGTTGTATTTTATAGCATTTTAGAGTGAAGTTATAAGAGTTATCTCCTTCTGTCAAATCCTAACATTAACTGTGGTGTTTATGCTGAATTTTGCCGAAGCTAGAAGATTAATAGTCCCCCCCCCTCAAAGTGATAGCTATCTCTTGACTGAGCTTTGTGATTTCTGACTAAGGGATAGATAAAAAATACTATTGTTAAAGTATTTGCTGTGAATTTCAGTGGTAAAGAACTTTAGAACTATCTTTGCCTATTAGGGAGAAATTAGATTTTGAAGCTCAGTGTTTAATACCAAAAGTTAAGTGAATGTTATGTGTAGTTGAACTGAGTTAATTTTGGATTATCTTGTATCCAAAGTATGCTTATGTATATATTATATAACCTTGCATTAAATGTTTTATTTTGTTGATTTCAATATATTGTTAGCCTGATTCTTTTCCACTGCACCTTTCATAAAATTATCGGACCTAGCGGGAACCTTAAATGTTAATGTAAAATTCGGCCTATATATTATAAAAATTAGACTGCTAAAGTTAATTAATATTTGATTACACTATTTTGCATAGACTAATCTGAATATAGGGTGGCGCAGTATAATAGAAATTTCCCTATATTTGGATTAGTAATCAACACACAATTAATTAACCTTAATAAGAAAACGTTAAAGCAAGATGGCGGATCAAAAGACAGGAAGGAGGATCCAACAACAGGTAACAAATATAAGCAAATGTGCACCACCAAATAAACTCCCAGAGGATATAAAACGTCTTATCCAAGAGAAAAACAGATTAAGAAGACAATATCAGAGAACAATGGACCCAGCGGATAAAAAAGCAGTCAATAGAGCAACAAACCAGGTTCGATATGCCCTAAAGGACCACCGTAACCAACTCTGGAATAACAAAATTCACCAATTAAACACAGAGGATCAATCAATATGGAAAATGATGAAATCACTCCGTTCAAAGCGTTTTACATTTCCTCCAATCCAAGGTGAATCTAATGTTGTCTACAACGACGAGGAAAGAGCTTTAGCATTTGCTGACAGTTTAGAAAACCAATGCAGCCCCAATTACAGGGTGTTCGGGATAAATTTGACATATTTATAATTAATTATATTTTTCCGTAAGTTACATGTATTAACACACACTTCTCTTCATTTAAAAGTTTGGACCCTTCTTCATTCATATACAAGATGTCAGAAAGGATGGATAGCTGGAACCCACCTGAATCATGGAAGAGAATAACTTGTATCATGATGATTCGTGCCCGCCATCAAAATAAGGATATTACGACTGCTGCCCAATGCTCCCTGAATACAGTAAAAACAATCAGGCATGAACTAGAGACTTGCAATGGTGACTACGAGGATGTAGCAAGAAGAAAGATCCCTAGCAGACGATCTGATTGCGTTCGTACAGCAGAATTCCTCGCAAATCTGCAGGAACAGGTGTTGAAGAACCCTGGCATTGGAATTCGGGCTTTGTTCGTGGAGTTGCTAACTGTAGTCAAGCCCTGGATAACAAGGGTAGCCAATGGTAGGCCGTATGTATGGCAGCAGGATTCGGCCCCTTGCCACACCTCTGGGAAAAGTCAAAAATGGTTGTCTGAAAATTTCTACGACTTCACCAGTCCAAATGTTTGGCCTCCAAACTCCCCAGACCTTAACCCCATGGATTATTTTGTATGGGGCGCAGTTGAAAAAGACACCAATCGCACTTCCAGTAATACAAAAGCCCAGTTAATGGATAAAATTAAAACAGTTTTTCCGGCCCTTCCCAGGGAGACTGTAGCATCAGCTTGTTCGAGGTTCCGAAGCAGAATTGAAGCTGTGATCATTGCTAATGGTGGTTATTTTGAGTAAATCTTGTTGATAGTATTGTAATTAACTCTGCCTGTAATGTTTTTTTGTCAATTCATTAAATTTAATAGATACAAAGAAGATTTTATTTTTCCTTACGAAACTGTCAAATTTATCCCGAACACCCTGTATATCAATACAGATATAAAGTTCATAAGTAAAATTCACACCCAAGTGCGTAAAATAACTCAAAATGCCTGACTCCAATCCAATAACCAATCCGTGTCACCAACAGAAATATATGAGATTTTAAGAAAACTAAATAACAAAAAGGCTCCGGGTTCAGCTGGAATAACAAATAAGGTGCACAAGTTACTTCCCCGCAAAGGGGGTTATGCAACTGGTAGCCATCACTAATGCCATCCTCCGGCTAAATTATTTCCCAGAGCGATGGAAAATTGCCGACATTTTCCTAATTCCCAAACCTGGAAAAAATACACAGTTTCCTGAAAATTACAGACCAATCAGCCTTCTTTCATGCATAGGTAAGATAGCCGAACGTGCTATTCTCACATGGGTTCAAGAGGCAACAGATATCAACCATGTCATTCAAGATGAACAATTCGGCTTTAGGAAATATCACTCCACAACGCTACAAATTTACAGAGTTATCGAACATATAACCCAAGGGTATGAAAGGCACCAACACTCTGGCGCAGTTTTCCTGGACATCACTCAGTTGTCCAGGAAAACTACACGAAGTTGGTTCCATTACCATTAATTCTACTTATCAATGGTAATGGAACCAACTTCGTGTAGGTTCCATTACCATTAATTCTACTTATCAAATCATCTAAATAACAGAAAATTTAAAATAAAATTCCACGGTATCAGATCCACAGAGAGGAAAATCACGGGCTGAGTCCCTCAAGGAGCTCTGCTATCTCCCCTACTCTTCTCCATATACATGGCAGATCTCCCCAAACTGTCCCCAGCTATCAGCGCTCTATATGCCGATGACACAATCATTATAGCCAGATCCCTCCGTCCACACCTGGCCACAATCAAGCTGCAGAGAGCAGTCAATGAATTGGAGGATTGGTACACCAAATGACGTATCGCAATTAATCCAAACAAAAGCTCTGCAGTACTTTTCACCAGACGTAAAGCAGACGTAAAGCAGAACCGAATACAAGAATACAAATGTAAAATCATCCCTTGGCGCAATTCTACCAAATATCTGGGAGTTCATCTTGATAGACGTCTAAACTTCAAATCATATATGGATGGTGTCGCCACTAAGGCAAGTGAGACCATACCACAGCTCCACTTTTGAATAGGAACAGCTTCCTCAGCATAAGCAGCAAAATCCTCCTTTTCAAATCGGTAATCAGACCGCAACTAACTTACGCCTCTCCAACCTGGGGTCACACGACTAAAAGCAACATCAACAGACTTCAGATAATACAGAATAAATGCCTAAGAATGGCATTTAATCCCCCATGGTTCATCAGAAACATCCAGTTACATCAAGAAGCCAATCTTCCAGATATTAAGACCTACATGACAAGCATTGCAGAGAAATTCTTCACAATCACGGATAATCACCCAAATCAGTTAGTTTCGACAGGCAGCGGACTACAAGCCCTCAGATCGTTTCAAACATAAAAAATCGAAATCCTCCATCGCAAGAGAAAGCTGACACAGCCTCAATGCTCACAATGAGCGGGTAAATTACCCACAATAATCTCATCACCCACAATCTAAAATCCAGTTGAAGGGATAAAGAGTCAAGGACTCAGTCCATCAACCAATTAAGTTCAAAATTCTCTTTGATAGAGACTTTTTAAGTTTTGTTTCTTGGTTCTTTGTTTTAGACAAAGTTATACCTTTCATTTATATCGGAAATTGCCATTAATGATAAAAATATAACCCACCTCCTGAACTGCAATCATCCACTCACGAATCCCGTTTTCATTTAGATTTCCAACACCTCTCTATAATAAATATATCAAGAAAAAATGTTTTTCTTGATATATTTATTAACTATCAACTAGTTTGGCCTCCATATTTAAAAATAAATTATACAAGAACAAATAAATTAAAATATTCTTGAATACTATTTTTTAATAATAACACCATTTTATTATATAATTTTTCTAAAAAAACTATATACACAAAATAATTCACACGATACTTGTCTACAATCGTTACAAAAGTCACATGACCAAAATACGCACTCTGGTGGTATACCAAAATAAACGTTTTAATTGATTATCTGTGCGACTAAAAAATATTCTGTTCATATTTAGAACTTGAAAATTTCGTAATAATCGTAGGCGTGCACGTAAGATGGCGCTTCAGTCACATTTACAAGAGTCTGTATGATACGTGAATGAGCACATTTTAGAAATATTGGACTTATCTGTGCCTGTCTTTTTTGACGCTGTTAGGACAAACTGCAACTCCGCGACTCAAGCGGAACAACATTCCCCTAGGCGATAGGGAAAAGTGAACGATCACTTTTGGCGCGCGTGCCGTCTACTCCGGTGGTGTATATGGGCGGTACATAAAGTGGAATGTTACGGCACGTTTCTCACAGATAAGCACATACCGACTCGTTTGTAACGATCTGCTTGCTCGATGCCTATCTTTTTGCCCCTGGAAGTCGGGCTTTCGTATCGCTGCAGCGTGTGGCTTGTCCGGCAGTGTCCGATGGACGAATGCCGACTACAAATATTTGCTAAGTAACCAGAAAACAGCGTCAACCGGAGTCGTGGCGTTTGGCGTTCGACTGCAACTCTTTTTCCCCCTCCCCCCTTTCTCCCCTCATCCCCGAGTCCGTCCTAAAATAGGGCGTATGTATTCCGGTAGCTTTTCCATTCGCGTTTCGACGAAACAACCTTACGGATGACGCCTGCCTAGCGTTCGTTGAGGATGGGAATCACGTCTGCCGTCCAAGAGCGAACGGTAGACACAGCAAAGCTCCGTGCCGGAAGCTTTGCGTTCATTACTTAGCCGAAGCGTAGCCGTCAACCAGAGTCGGTACGGAAGATTTCTACATCCTTACCGAAGTCACTTGGTGGAAATGACCCTCGTTTAATGGGCTGGGTCAAAATGAGTTGTCGGCCTTCCGAAGACTCTTGCGGAATTCGTGGTGGACTACAAACGTTGAATGGCAGTCGTTTCCCTTCGCAGCTGTGCTCCGCGGTCTCGTTCTGCGATAGATTTATGGGAAAAGTTTCGTAACAGAGAGGAAGAAAAAAAGAAAATTCATTGCGAGGTTACCTTGTGCACACACACACACACACACACACACACACACACACACACACACACACACACACACACACACACACACACACACACACACACACACACACACACACAGTAAGCAATACACCATAATTTTGTATGCCATTACCGCGTGTTCTGGTGTTTGGAAGTCAACCGAATACTAATGTATAAACACGTAGTTAATTGCTTTCAAATGGCACGCCCTCTGTGGGTCATTTCAAATATTAGCTACTATATAATACATTTTCCTCTTTTTTTTTTAAACTGAGATCAGAAAACTGAGCTTTAAGTATTTCAATCTATATATTTTTAAATAGATATTTAGGAACAAATTTAAGTAAAAAAAAAAAAAACGGGAACTTAACTCTTAAAATGCATTGTTGTCAGCATGATTTAATGTTGTTAGAGGTTTGTAATGTTTGATGGTTTCTCAATCTTTAGAGTTAACTGCGATCAACAGAATACTGTACAATGTATCAAGAATGTGCTTCTGTCATTTTTTTACACTAGCTACTCTTTTTTTATATGCTATTCAAAGTGCTCCATTATGTTAATGTTACTTGCATTATATTAACAAATTACTTAGATTACTTATTTAATTTAATCAAATTTTAAAGAATAAAGGGGGGATAGTGAATAAAGAGTCTTTTCGACAAGGTGCTCTGATCACTTAGCGTAAATAAGCACCCACTCTGTTGTCTGTGATGTCAACCCCGATTTGTCCGCTTTAAGTGACTTAATTGTTAAATAAAACAGGAGTGAGAAACTTTGAAGTTGAGTGGTTAACTGATTCTGAGGGAATGTTGTATCGCTGTCTAAACGAGACATTTTGAATATCGTATATCACAATGAACTAAGGAAATGGAACGTTAAAAGAATTGCATATTAAAACGGAGGACATTATGGATCCATTTTTATTTTATAACCATACTAGGGGAGGGGGGATACGGCTCCCAACCCCCGTGTTCCGGACTGGTAGGCCGGTTCTCCTTGAATTCTGAAGACTCGAATTTTGAAAACTCGACACTCAGGGTAGCTCCTGAGTTTCAAACCGTTTCAAAAAACGTGACATAAAAAGGCTTATCATTTTATATATATAGGGTAGATAGAGAAAGAAACTTAGGGGCTACTTACGTTTCTTTCTCTCTCTCTCTCTCTCTCTCTCTCTCTATATATATATATATAGGGCACATAAAATGTATATATATATATATATATATATATATATATATATTTTATATATATGCTGAGGAGCCAGTACATTCACCTACTTTTATTAGTGCTTAAAATTAGGTTGTTTATTTATATTTTATTTTTCCAGCTTCTCACTGAAAACAGTAATATGGTTTCACATGCAAGATTCAGAAAAGACCTTAGCCCCTAACACCAATTGCTATCAACTGAACTTAGCGCACTCTAAGCTTAAGATAAAACAACCGCTAACTTAAAACCTAGTTTTTTTTTTTTTTTTTTTTTTTTTTTTTTGGCTAGATGGGCGAAGCAAGAGTGCTTTTCATATTCCCCGTTATCTGTAGAGGACAATGTAAGGATAGAGTGTTATTGAACTATGAGCTCTGATCATGGCAGGACGGTAACAGCCGAGCCTCAGTTAGAACTTTATTGGCTACTGCATTGCCATCCATTACCGTCCCTGGGTACCCATTTTAGTCGCCTCTTACGACATGCATGGACTACAGAGTAAAGCCCTTTCTAAAAATTAGACGATCCCCCGGACCACTCCGGGGGATCGTCTAAATTTTAGAAAATTTCGAGTGACCGAAAGATCGTCCAACTCAGCGTCGGTTCCACTCAGTGACGGGCCCTCCCACCACCGAACAGAACCTCTCATATTCAAGGCCACGCCGGAGAACACCCTCCCCCAGAGACTCAAATGCTCTCTCAGGGCAAACCCCCGAAATCTAAGCCCCCCCCCCTCATCGGGAGCGAGCAAAATTCCGGAAGAAACCTGAGAGAGCGAAACTCTAAACTCTGCATCCGTTTTACTCGTCTTTTATGACGTGCATGGGGGTTACATTAGCCCATTCTTATCCCAGCCACCACACAGGGAATCACTTAACCTAGTACTCCAATGTAAGAAAGTTAAATGTATCATACCTGAACTCGTGAAAGGTACATAAACCAATACTAAAATGAAGAGCAAATATAATAAAATTTAGCATTATTAAGTTGAATTTTATAGAATATTATATGCGCACCTTTATTTTATAGCTAAATTTGAAAAAAATTAAAGTTTTGGTAGAGAATTACTCTCCTCGAACTGGATGTAATAATGAAATTTTGCTTGTATGTTTTCAGTAATAACCATAGAAAAAAGAGAAGTGGAAAAATATGTAAATAAATACTAATATTTGTCCCTCTAGGGGGAGTGTATGTGCTCATGTTCAAGGTTTCTTTTTTTTTATACTATTGGAAGAAAAAAGAAGTGGTAGCTTCTTTTTTTCTTTCGTCTGATGCGATTAGCAGTAACCTACTTTGGCTTAAAGCTCCTTCCTGTTCTTTACCTTTGACCTCTTACCGCTAGTGTAAGAAGCTTTACCGAGAATAAAGCATGCACACACGTAGTCGAGAATGAGTTATGCGCGTCGTATTGGTCCCAAAGAATGCCAAAAAAGGGAGGTATTATTGAGCAGTGTGTATGTGTGTAGTGATGTGAGGACTGTCGGACGTGACAGTCCATTTGTCTCCCGAAGAAAGACAACTCACGAGATTTACGGAGAAATATAAAACGTGACCCCAGACCTGATGGCAGGTTAAGAAGATGGCAGACAGTTGATCCCCGCAGCAGAGTAGATCTAATAACGGACTTAGAAAAAGAAAGGCTCCGTTTGATGGATTGTAGGATGAAAATAACAAATGACCTTCCTCGCACTTAAGATTATTTTCTTATTTCTCTCAAGTGACAGTCAAAGTGTTAATCCTTTTGTCTACTTTATGACAGGCTGGGATTAGGATTAAATTATCTAACTTGTCAACAAGCAATAAAATTGATTTTTGAGAGGGTTTTTTTTTCGATCACGTGACTAGACTTTGATATTATTAAATGTAAGTCCGAAACTGTGCTTAAAATTTGCTTTTCAAAATTGTCATCCACGAACCTTGCTTGAATCTGCTATAGGTGCGATTGAAAAGTGAAAATAAGCAAACAGAGAGTGACACAAGTTGCTGGTTGAGAGGCGACTGCATCACAAATATGTAAGTTAAAGTATACTTATACTTGACGTTACAACAATCACCAGTAGACCTTCGATTTTACAGAGATGAACTCACTCGACACATGGCGAGTACTGGCCAGTTCTCTTATAAGGCGATTTTCTAAATATGGCAGGCAGACCAAACTACTTTGAGGTTTATAACAGCAGTTTTCTCTTTAAGTTTCGAATCCCTAACGGGCGCTATTGCCAAGCTGGTGACCTGAAATATGCAATAATAGCTTATATACAGTATATATATATATTCGACAGCCTGGTTGGCCGAGTGGTTAGCGTATCTGCTCCCCAGGCGGCGGGGTTCGAATCATGCTATGGGCATGGATGTTCATAATGTCGCTCGATATGAGCCCCCCCCCCCCCCGCTCATCGGAGGCCTGAAATGGCTTCAAAACATTCCATGCTTGGTCTGCAGGGTATCCGAACTATTTAAGAAATAAACATAAAAAGTATATAAAAAATCCTTAGCCCGCAGTACGAATGTACTACAAGTTTATAAAATCCTTTCGTGGGCCGGAGCTACATAAAAAATTAAATATACAGCAGGCATATTAATAAGAGTTTATAAAGCTGAAAAGCCGGAATAAATATTAATAGTTAATTTAGTAATTATAAAAACAATCTTTTATCCTAATTACATAGAATTTCTTGGGGTTTGTAAAGAGCTAAAACTAATAGACAAACAGTAAAAAATGAACACAGGTAGACAAAACCACTATGCAGATGCAGAAGAGTCTGATGATTTTAAAAATATTTCTAATTGTGCGCTGCATTATCTTTTGTTTATCTGTCAATTGATAAAATATCAAAGTAGTTGTTAAAGTAGTTGTTTTCCACTTTATGTAGTGTGAAATAGTGATTTCATTTTGTGTATCTATTGTTTGAAGAAATTTTTAAGTAGCCATTGTTTAAATGACCGAAGTCTGGCGTTTACCATTTTTAAGTAATGAATAAAATTCATTATTCATTAACCTTTATATATATATATATATATATATATATATATATATATATATATATATATATATATTTTTTTTTTTTTTTTTTTAATTCACATAAGTGGAAAAATGTACTGATAATTCACTGGTTGACATCGATTTCTGGATTAGATTTAATTAGTCAGGCTTGGGATTTTGTCAATTACAAATTTTCCTTTTTTTATTATATTTAAACCAAAAACGTAATGAAATACTGTTGTTTATTACATGTTCAATTGTTTCTTGATCTTCTGGGAAAAAAAAATCACGTGGGTATTTACAACAGAACAAAAAACGCGAGAGACTTCGAAAAATACTTTTCAAGTGGTGGCAAACGTGATTTTGTCACGTAATTCTTGGCATCTGAACTCATAACTAAAACTGATTACTCTTCCATCGAGATTGATAAAATAAAATAGCAGACTGTTGATCCTTTCTCACATGATAATTTGCACTTTTCTCAGTAGGCTAAACGAATTTAAGTTACAACTGGCTTATTCGAATCAACGGTCATTCCTCCCACTCTACTCTTCATCCCCTTATAGGACGCTTCTTGAACGAGTGAGGCACTCAAATGCTAACAATATTTTTCTCATCAGCGCACCAAGCTGAAAAGTATGATAAGACAAAGATGTTGCCTCTTTTCCAAACTTTATTAATGGCACCAGTAAGTGGGATGTAAGGAGCTCTTGTCACATGGCGTGCATCTCAGCCTTTGGCTCTCCAAGATGAGAAAGAAAAGGAGTTTGACGATGAGAGTGGAGGGGGGGGGGGCGGAGAAGAAACTGTCGAGTAAGACGTCATAGAAGGATCCATTCACATCGATGTCACGGTTGGAGAATACTCACATTCCTCAAAGCACTAGTAGAATAAGGCAATAACTTGACGATCAATACACACTTCGGCCCTCTGTCGGGCGACAATGGACCTGCCAGACATAAACAGTACTGACAATTTAGCTTTTTTTTTTCTTTTACAAACTGTCTTTTAACAAACTGCTTTGTCTTCTTTCTTAAAAAAGATATTTGCATTGTTTCCGGAAATTTCTTTTGAGAAAAAAATTCCGTTGTTATTCAAGGACTTCCGTTAAATTCTCTTAAGTACTTTAAATATGATGAATAATTACCTGACAGGACTTTAATACGGTTCACGTAGCATTTTATAAGCAAAGTAATTTCATACAACATTGCTGATTTGACTACAAGTGACTAATGATATCATAGAGCTTTGTGTGTGTATGTGTGTGTGTGTCTTTTTCAGTTAAAGCTAAAAAATGGACTTTGCATGAAATTACGAAAAGGAAATGGTTAAAATAAATATGCCTCTTTTATTATTCGGCTATTTGATTGTTGAATTTATTTTGAGCTGTTTAATGCCGATGCGTGCCGTCCTTATCTTTTATCTTTTGTTTATCTGTCAATTGTTTAAATAACTAGGTGCTTGTTTTCCACTTTATCCATTGTGTGCGAAAGATTGATGCTCATTTGCTGTATCTATTGTTGGAAGAATAATGCGATTTTCAACTAGCCATTGTTTAAATGACCGAAGTCTGTCGTTTACCATTTTTTTTAATAATGAATAAAGTTCATTATTGATGAACTTTTTTTTTTATTTGGTAATTATTTAAAATATTAATGTTAGCTCCTTCTGAATACTTAGATGAATTAATATTCTATGATTTACTGCCCCATTTTTTTTATTTTTATTTTTAAATGTATCTAAACAGGAAAACAGATACACAACAAACTACGATTAATGAGTAACTAACATACCTCGCCTGTCATTTCTCTGATAATATATGAATATTCCATCCCCGAACATTTCATGAGAATATATAATGCATTTTTACATATATTTATTCACAAAATAAATTTGTAATCTATTTTTTGAATTTACAATTCATAATTTAGTGACTGCGCCATATTGTGAATTTCCCTTGGGTGGTCTACACGTCAAGAAATTCATCAAAACAAAATAATCCTCTGCACTTATGTATTGTATGTAACCGATTAAAATTAAAAGACTCTATTAATCTACAAAATCTGAAGGGGATGAAAAGCCAAATTATATTAGGATTTCCAAGACTTAAACCAAAATGAAAAAAAAAAAATAATAATAAAATAAAAATAATACCCTAAATGGAAGAGGAAGAAATATATCCTGATGTTTTGAAAGAACTTCAGTATGTAATTGGTAGCATGAGTTGTGGAAAGACACCGGGTGAAGATGAGTTGCCAATAGAAGTTCTGAAAGCAGGTGGTGTAGCATTCATGACTATGTTAAGCAAAATTTAGACATCATGCCTAAGACATAAGAGAATACCAAAGAGTTGGAACAATGCTATCCTTTTATAGTTTTTAAAAAAGGGATACAGAGAATAACATTAAAAATGACCGCCCTGTCAGTCTTCTTTCCACAATATACAAAATTTTTACAAAAATTATTTGAGACAGAATACAAAACAAACGAGATTTTGCCAACAGAATCTTGTCTCAATACAAGCAAGATTCAGGAAAAAATACAGTACAAGCTGATCATATATATGCAGTAAGACAAACCATTGAAAAGACAAATGAATACCAAAAACCTTCGGTCTGGCCTGGCATTTATCGATTTAGAAAGACATTTAATTTATCTGAACGTTAGCAATTTTAGAAGCCCTAAATATCAGGGAATCGAAAAAACTTACATTGATATACTTAGTCATATACATAAATAAGATATGAAATTTCTTATAAAAAGGGAATTAGACAGGGAGATGCCTTTTCACTATTAACAGCAACTTAAAAAGAATTTTTAAAAATATGGATGTGAAAAATACAGGAATTGTAGTAATTGGGAAAGAGCTAAATCACCCACTATTTGCTAATGACATTCTTCTTTTAGGGGACTTTGTAGAACTTCAACAAATAATTAATGAATTGACTACAGAACGTAAAAAAGAAAGGATTAAATATAAACAAAGGCAAAACAAATCTAATGTAGAATAAATACATCACCGAAAATCCAGAAAACATAATCCTGTGTAAACATAGGTTTACTTCTACGTTTACGCAGAACAAAAGATGATAGTAGAAGAAGGCTGTCAATTTTGGTAAACATCGCGAAGCACTCAAAGAAAACATCCCAATCTGCCATAAAAGAAAACTCTTCGCCAGTTGTATACTTCCGGTCATAACATATGGAAGTACATTGACCAGTAAGTTGAGGATGACCCAGAGGAAAAAATGGCACCACCTGGTGTTGTCATTCTAGATAGAAAGCGCAATACTTGGGTATGAGCTTTGACTAGGGTGAGAGACATTATATCAGTCATTAAAAGACCCAAATGGCAATGGGCAGGTCATGTTACAAGAAGTAACACTCAAAAATGGATAAAGTTGGTTTCTGAATGGGAACTTTGTCTTGCTGTAGCTCTCTTTCCATCCCAGAGATGGAAAGAGAGCTACAGGAAGACCAAAGAGAAGGTGGGAGGGTGAGATTGAAGAGATGGCTGGAACTCAGTGGCGCATGATGTAATGACGTAGTTACTAACTCAATGAGTTAGTAATGTTAAATTGTGAATGAAGAATTTTATGATTTATTAATACTTCATTCATGATTTAACATGAACTGCATTTCCTGAGCTAAGTTTGTTCCTAAATAAATTGTCATTTAAACACTTACTGTTATTTGTTCATTGAAATAATAATTGTAATTTTTTTAGTTATTTTATCTTGTATAAATTATTAATATAACTTGTAAATGTATCCTGAGTGAACTGTAATATATGCATTTTATTTGTTGTTACGGTAAGTGAATGTAATTCTAACGGACTCTGCTAATGTGATTTGATTGGCTGCTGTCAGAAAACTAAGTTATTTTTAGATAGCGCGTGCCTTAGCGTTGGGGGACTGTATAACGATCACGTGAGAATTTTTGTTGTAAACTGAACGAGAAAAACAAAAAAGTTTGGGCGGGAAAAAAGAAGGAGAGAGGTGATATAGGAAGAAACAGCCAGAGGGCAAATGGAGAGAGTGTAGGAAGGTTGGGATGTGATCTAACCTGGGAGTGTACGACGTAATAAAGATTTGGAAACTTGTTCCGATTTTAATGAATCTTACTTATATTTATATTTATTCATATTATTTATAGTTTTATATTTTCATATTTATTATTCATATTATTTATAGTTTTATATTTTCATATTTATTATTCATATTTATTATTCATATTATTTATAACTCATATTTATTTATAGTTTCCTGTCACCTTGTAAAGGAAGTAACCCGAGTGAAAGGATAATAATATGATCTAGATTTATCGTAAGGTAAGTAATTACGAGCAAGAAAATACATTTTCCAGTCTTAACAAATAAGTTATTGAACTCAGGAATACTATAAGTTTTGTGTAGTCTACAGTGGAAGATTATCGAGTGCCTAGAAGTGTTGTAGGAGTTTTCCATAATGTGCAAGCTATGATGGTCATACCGGTAAGAATATCTATCCTATAACTAACTTGTGATAGTGTTGCTTGTGTCCGGAGAACTTGGTCAAATTTCGTGTTGCTGGAGCCAGCTAGTCAAGCTTGAATGAGTGATATTATAAAACATTTTCCTTGTGAAACTAAATGTGAGAAACTTCATTGAAGAATTAGTTCGCGTTTGAATGTGTTATCTCACTATGTATATGTAAAATCAAGACTGAGCCTTTTAAGAACTATTTTAATCCTCTGATAAATATTGATGATGCTTGTTAACTGTTTGGTAAATTTCTATGAGACTGAGAAGAATTAAATTCCAAGAGTTTAGCTGAATATTGATGTTGTTTAAAGTGAAACTAAGTTGAAATCATAACGGATGAGAATTGTGAAAGCCTTATACATAAGTTCTAGCAGTAAATGATATACTCAGCTGAGTAGAATCTAATTTCTTTATAGAATGCATAAATTGTTTTCTAATTGTATTGATCCTAATAGAGTTCTTGTTTCTTATGTAAGAATAATTTTGTGACAGAATTAAATATCTTGTTTAACTTGATTCTTATGCTTGCCTAGTTTCAGTTTCATTGCACCGCTCGTTAAAATACGAATCTTGCGGGAAACCCAATGTATAAGTAAGAAAATTTCTGTCTGTAGTAAGTTCACGTTGCTGTTATTCTATTTGATGCTTGATTCCTTCACAATAACTGTGTGATTTCAAACATAGAGTGGCGCAGTATAATAAAAATTTTCTTTATGTTTGAAAGTGGGGTCAAACAGCTAGCAAATATAAGGTTGGACGAAAGACAGACACAACAGTAAGCTTATTGCACTAATGTACAATAGGCTTACAACAACTTTTTTGTGGGTCTAAGGCGCAGTTGTGGACAATGCTGCAACAGGCATGGGTGGAATTACCTCCGGCATCTGGTGGAGTCAATGCCTAGGAGAGTACAGACTGTTATTCGCACTAGAGAAGAACCGACACTCTATTACGTAAGTATCTCTAATGTTTTGTCTATTGAGTGTATACTAACATTAATGTTTATCTAAAAAACAAAACATATGTTTTGTCACATTTGAAACAAATTCCTGATCAGAAAAGTACATAAAAAATGATTTCCTTATCCACTCTTCATAAGACGAGATTTTAAATAGGTTGGAAACGGGTCTAACTGAAAACTTTCTTAAATTGCTACGAAAACCCCGTTTCGATTTTTTTTTTATTATTCAGAATTCTAATGACGTGTGTATGATATACATTGTTGGTATCCAGGATGGTTAATTACTATAATATAGATACAAAGAGTAACTCGCTATGGATTACTTCTTTATTTAAAACTGTAAAGATTTACATGAAGTTCAAGTATTCACAGGTTTAATCAACTATACAAAGAATAAAACTTTTAGTTGCGTTATTCTCATATACATAACTTTGATAAATTATGCAGTATGTAATAATTGTATGCATTTAAATATTTAACACCATTTTGTTTCCCAGATAATGTTTACTTATCAGTTAATTAGGAAGTGATGGTCGAGGTTGGAAGGGGGGGATCAATCGACCGTGAGATGCGGTGGACTGATTCATTAATGCCCTTGGAGGTAATGGATGGCAACAATGCAATGCTGTACCAATGAAGTTTAACTGAGGTTCGGCTGTTGCCCCCTTGGGCGATGAGTTTTTGAGTTCGCTCTCTTCGGGTTTTTGCCTTAAGGGAGCACTTTGAGTCTCCGGGGAAGGTGTTCTCCGGCACTGCCCGCTGAGGGGCTTTGTCGGTGAATTATTTTCCTCGGAATTTGAGCGGTTCTGCTCAGTGGTCGGGGAGCCCGTCACTGAGTGGAACCAACGCTGAGATTAGGACGGTCTTTCGCCCACTATGGAGTGGCCTAGAGATCGTCCGTATTTTTGAGATTTCACCTTTACTTACATAGTCGGTGATTGATTCATTCAATCCAATACCCTTGGAGGGTAATGGATGGCAATGCTGTAGCTAATGAAGTTCTAACTGAGGCTCGGCTATTGCTGTTACCCTCCTGCCATGATCAGAGCTTTAATAGCTCATTAACACCTTATCCATACACTGTCCTCTACAGATAACGGGGAATATGAAAAGCATTCTTGCTTCGCCCCTTTAAGCCAGTCCTTATAAGGATAAGGATGGTCGAGGTTGAGTTTTGATCATTTTCTTCCTGATCACGAATTCTGAAAATGAAAATACGTCATTGAATTGAGCTCTGATCGATGAATTCTAAATGAGTTGAAGCGATTTTTGATGGTCTGATTTGGGAATGACGTTCTGCATTTCGTGAAATATCAAGGTAAGACTTTGTTTAGATGCAATTTAATTGCTATCGCTTTCTTTAGCCTACGCTTGATATTGCTGGCAGTCCTTTGTGGTTGCGGGATATTCTACAAAAAATTCTGCTGGCGGGTCTTTAGACCTGGGGATTTTTATTAATGCACATACGCAGTTAAAACGATATGAGCGTACCTGACCTAGACGTATTCACTGATTTGCTCGATAAAGAGCCGGCTCTTGTACTTATTGATAAACTCCAAAAGAAGTTCAAGCTGACATGGCCTACTAGCATGATTGACCCCGACATCATTATCGAGTCACTCGATAAAAGGCTAGCACTCACTTTTATTAAAAAAACGTCTCAAAAAGTTTGAACGGGATTGGCCTGGCTATTTAAACTTGTATTCCTCACCTGAAGTCGACGTTGAGGAAAATGAAGACTCTCCTCAAATGGAGGAAAAACTCAATCTAGTTTTCTCTACCTATAATCCTTCTGATCAAGGAGAAATCCACGCTTAAGAAGAGAAAAACTCTTGCTGCTGAGCCAACAAATGTTGTTGGTATGGACGAGGATGTTCCCATTTCAGATCCCTCTGCTTCCCCAATGAAAAGGTGCCACCGATTATCCTAAGGGAAAAGCAGAGATGGACAACACTCAGAACCATCATGGCTAATTTACAAATAAGTTATACATCTGCTAAAAATGAAGACGAAGGTATAAGAATTCAGCCCACCACGGTGGCTGATTATAGAAATCTTACAAAGGAATTCGACGCAAGAGGAACTCAATATCACACATTTTCACTTGTCTCCGAAAAAAATCTGAAAGTAGTCCTACGAGGAGTCTCCGAGGATATTGACACGGATGAAATAGTTACTGACCTTAACTTACAGGAACTACCTCCCATAAAGGTCACTAGAATGTTTAGATCAAATAAGACACCTATATCTTTGGTCTTGGTTGAGATTCACAACATTTACAAAAATATCTATAATTTAAAATCAATCTGTGGACTCAAAATCACCCCAGAACCATTGAGAAAGAAAGCATCTTCTGGGCAGTGCCACCGATGCCAAAAATTTGGCCATGCCCAGAAGCTATGCAAAGCTCAGTTCAGATGCCTAAAATGTGGGGTGATGTATACACCCTCTATAATTAGCAGGGTCCTCACCCTGCTAATTATAGAGGGTGTATACATCACCCCAAAAACACATGGAATGATCCAAATCATCATCTACCTCGTCATCTATTGCGAGAGTTCCTGAAGCTCAGGCTCCTCAGTTCTTCAAGAGTGAGATCATGACAACAGGTGCTCGCCCATCAGTAACTGAGCCCCTTAAGAAAACGAATCTTCAACATCAAGCGAGAACATATGCTGATGTGGCCCGCTCCAAACAGATAGTACAAACCCAGAACCTGAATAATCCACATTTAAATCTATCAGCTGTTATCACCTCTTCTCTTGCAAACATGCTGCAGGATTTCAGCAACTCAAATCCATCCTTAAGTGTCACAAAAAGATTCTTACAGCAAACCAAATCCATGTTATCAGCACTCTCTGACGCATAGGAAAAATATGGAGCCAAACTCTCTTAGGATTATCGGTTGGAATGCCAACGGTATAAAAAATAAACTGTTAGAAATCCAGGAATTTAATAATAGATGCAACCCAGATATATTGCTAATCAATGAAACGCACCTGAGGCCTGCTGACACCCTGAAAATCAGAGGGTATCAGATTTACAGAAACGACAGACTTGGTTATAGAGGTGGAGATACAGCCACCCTTATTCAAAAACTATATCAATCATCATTCAATAACCAACCCTACTACCACCAACCTCGAAATCACAAGAATTAATGTCCTCACAAACTCAATTGGAAATCTTAAAATTTTTTCTGCGTACAACCCTCCATTAAAGACATTATTGACCTCAGATCTGGATGCCATCCTTGGAGTAAAAGGACCGGTCGTCATTGCTGGAGACCTCAATGCAAAACATCCTGCTTGGAACAGTAAATCTAACAATAAAAATGGTCGCATCCTTTCTAGCTACACAGGATCAAACTATGCTGTTGTGGCTGGACCTACCGAACCAACTCATCTCAGTACGTCTGGCACTGCTGACATCCTGGATATAGCCATCCTGCAAGACATTAAACTACGGTACAGCCTTATATCACTAAACGAGCTGTCGTCGGATCACAACCCAATTCTACTGCAATTGGGAGAACAAGAATGTTTGTCTCCTCCCTCTCATTCAGGCATATCGTGGGAGAGATTGTCTAAAGCACTTAGGGATCAAATAGGACCCGTCCTTCACATATGCACACCAGAAGATGTGGAATCTGCAGCGACTAGCCTCACCCAACAGATTAAGTCCGCTATAATGGTTGCAACCTTCCAGAAACCTGTTCCCAAGCCTGATCGTTTGCCTGAGGACATTATGGACCTGATCAGAGAGAAGAGCATAGCTAGGAAGAGATTTCATAACACTCGCGCGCCTTAGGACAAGACAGTACTTAACAGATTGAATGGAGCAGTAAGAGATGCACTTAAAACACATAGAAACGAAGTTTGGGATAAAAAGTTAGCCTCTATCTCACCTATTGATCACTCTATCTGGGGCCTACTGAGAAACATCAAAAATAAAAACAGATCCCTCCCCCTATAATCTCAAACCAGGCCCTAGTCCACACAGATGCAGATAAGGCAGAAGCATACTAACAATCTTGAGGATCAGTGCAAACCTTCTTATAACAACTTAGATTTCAATCATCTGTACAAAATCCACAGACAGGTCAGGCATGCACTAAACCTCCCAGATACCAGTGCTGACCATATTGCACCCGCATCACCTGTTGAATTATATGATATTATTAAAAAACTTAAGAACAATAAAGCTCCTGGACCAGCCAGCATCTCAAACAGGGTGATCAAACTGCTGCCTCGAAAAGCTATAGTGCACCTGTTGTATAATAAATGCAATCTTAAGACTTCGCTATTTTCCTTCCACCTGGAAACTGGCTGATGTGATTCCTATACATAAGCCAGGCAACGACCCACACTTACCGCAGAATTATCGTCCAATCAGTCTTCTCTCAAATCTGGCTAAGGTTGCAGAGAAGGTCATCCTTTCACGACTCCAACCCTCAGTAAATGACCTAAACATCCTCCCTAAAGAA
The DNA here is from genome assembly GCF_054136105.1 of Typopeltis vanoorti. Taxonomy (NCBI): domain Eukaryota; kingdom Metazoa; phylum Arthropoda; class Arachnida; order Uropygi; family Thelyphonidae; genus Typopeltis; species Typopeltis vanoorti. The sequence continues at coordinate 118,467,194 of NC_143550.1, read as the reverse complement.
CATTTTGGTTTTAGGCAACACCATAGTACTACCCAGCAAATCCACAGAATTGTCGAATACATCACCACCAGCTACAACTGGCGCCAGTGCACAGGAGCTGTTTTCCTAGACCTATCCAAAGCATTTGACAAAATCTGGCATTTTGGACTCCTGCACAAACTTATCTCAGCTGGTACCTCACTAAAAATGGTTCATCTAATCCATTCATATCTTCAGAATAGATCAATGCAAGTTAAAATCAATGGTTCTACATCGTCCCAGCGCCATATCTTTGCTGGAGTGCCGCAGGGATCTCTACTGGCTCCATTGCTGTTTTCTGTATACATGTCAGACACCCACACAATCCGATGACTTCCATTTTGGCCCTGTATGCGGACGATACGGCAATACTAACCAGATCTCTCATACCCCATTCGTTACCAGAAAGCTTCAAGAAAACCTTCTAAAGCTGGAGGGTTGGTTCTCCAAGTGGAGATTGGAAGTCAACCCCCTGAAAAGCTCAGCCGTTTTCTTTTCTCAAAAAGGCCAATGTCTCCTGCAGGAAATGGTTACTATTCAATACTAAAATTTCCTGGCAGACAGAAACAAATTACCTGGGTGTAATTCTCGACAAAAAAGCTATCTTTCAACCAACACATCAAATCTGCGTGCACAAAGGCATCTAAAGCCATCGCGCAGATCTATCCGCTAATTAATAGAAATAGCAAGCTCGGCAACAGAATCAAATTGCAACTATACCAAATGACGATTCGTCCTATAATCACCTATGCCTCTCCAGCCTGGAGCCACACCTCTAATACTAACATTATCAAAATACAGCGAGTGCTTGAGAATGATTCTGAACGCCCCGTGGTATGTTAGAAACATACTTGTGTATTGTTTCTAACATCTCTGTGGAGACACAAAAATATTTGTGTCTCCACAGAGACACAAATATTCCCTATATTTTCTCTTTTCTACAATCCTTAGCATCCAAGTTTTTCCTAAAGACGTCCACACATCCCAACGATTTGGTTCAGCAAGCTGCAGCATACGATCCAACGGACATATTCAAATATAGAAGACCAAAAGCTATATTAGCCTCCTATAACGATGCATAATCTCCATGCCCATTCAGGGCGAGCAAACTGCTCGTAAATTTTACCCTCACTGTAACCACAAAAGATGGCGGGGAATATGAAAAGCATTTTGCTTCACCCTTAAAGACATAAATGTCAAATGTCAATGATCGAGGTTCGTATGGGAAGCATAATCGACCGTGAGATGCGGTGATTAATTAATACCCTGGGAGGAATGAAGTTTAACTGAGGTTGACTGTTGCTGTTACCCCCTTGGGCGCAGAGTTTCGAGAGTTTGAGTTTGCTCTCTTAAGGTTTTTGCCTTAAAGGAGCAATTTGAATCTCCGGGGAAGGTGTTTTCCGGCACGTCCCGGTGAGGAGCTTTGTCGGTGAATGCTTTTCTTCGGAATTTGAGCCGTTCTGCTCGGTGGTGGTGGTGGGTGGAAGGCTATCACTGAGTGGAGCCAACGCTGAGATGGACGGTCTTTCGCCGACTATTGAGTGGCCTAGGGATAGTCTTAATTTTTAGAGATTGGCTTTACTTACGTATCACCAGTGTAGCTAATGCATGTCGTACGAGGCGATTAAAATTGGTACCCGGGGAGGGTAATGGATGGCAATGCTGTAGCCAATGAAGTTCTAACTGAGGCTCGGCTATTGCTGTTACCCTCTTGCCATGATCAGAGCTTTATAGCTCAATAACACCTTATCCTTACACTGTCCTCTACAGACAATGGGGAATATGACAACCAATTTTGCTTCGCCCTTTAAGCCAGTCCTTATAAGGACTATAAGGATGAAGGACTAGGCCATCAGCAGTTAGAATGAATCAATCTACCGTGAGATGCGGTGATGGAGTCATTGAATCCAATATTCTTGGAGGGTAATGGATGGCAATGCTGTAGCGAATGAAGTTCTAACTGAGGCTTGGCTATTGCTGTTACCCTCCTGCCATGATCAGAGCTTTAATTTAATAGCTCAATAATACCTTATCCCTACACTGTCCTCTACAGATAGCGGGGAAGATGAAAAGCATTCTTGCTTCGCCCCTTTAAGCCAGTCCTTATAAGGACATATATAAATGAAGGACTAGGACTATGATATATTCATTTACTTGCTTTGTCTTGGATACAGTTGTAGATTACAGGAATTTTCTCAAGAAATCGAGATATTTAAAATATATATTTTAAAGATTTTATTGAAATACGCGTGTATTTATAATTAAAAAATATGCATGAAACATGGTTTATACGTTTTGAAGATGTCATGTTTAAACCGCTGTACGCATTTCGAAAATATACTATTTATGATGCTCTGCTTCACATTGTGAAGGCAATTTATAATTTGCAGAATTAAGGAAGCTCAAATTATGATTCACGTTTCTAGATGAAGCGGTATTTAGAAGCGAAATTAAATCACGTTGGTGCCCTTATAACCAGAGACTGCGCAGGACACATTAACGAAGGTAATTCGCCTATAGGCCCATTTGAATGCTTTATTCATGCCTCAAAGTTTCCATCAAATAATTAGATGGCTATAATCTCTTGTGAAAGGATAGTTTAGTAGTCCTAATGAATATATAACTCATAATCTAAGCCATTATACAGTGTACCAGTGTGTAATAATCCAATTCACGCGAGCCAACAGAAATGACATATAGAAGCATAAAGTTGAAGGCTGTTCATCCTTTAAGTGTTGGTGCATGTAGGGGATCTGTTCACCCCTGCAGACAGACGTGTTACCTGTGTGATTTATATGTAATGGTGACTTAGAGTCTCAGTTAAATGCGATGGAATATCCCTTGTTGATAATTTTAGTGCGCAGACAAATCTGCCATTTACAGATACCGCTGGACACATCCCCAGTGGAGATGGTAACTCAGGAAGTATTATTCTTCCAGTTACCGACTTCGAGGCATATTTAACGACAGCTTCACATTGCTTAACAGATACTCAGCATTCCTGTCATTACGAAGATAACCTTTGCTTGCGTGAATGAATTTGTTTGTTAGGCTACCGGAGTAGTATGGAAAGATTATATCACGCATTGAGATTCTCTCTTTACATCTCTTTAAGAGTTAAATTCCTCAGAAATGATCAAACGAACTCTGAGACTTTAAAAGTGATATAATAGTAGGCACACATTGACTACTTTATCTTTTATCGTGCTTATCTAGATAATGTTTCATAGACATTTAAGAAGCGTCAGTAACTCAGTCGTTATCTACGATGTCTTTTAGTTCGAATATCTCACGATGCGAATAAACTATTGGAATTTTTCTACTGAAGATGAATTAACCGATCTCAAATGGAGGTTGCTGGATTTCTTTCTCCCGGAAACTTGGATTTTTCATCCAGCAAAGCAGACAAACCGGTCAGAAGAACACACGTGTTTTGTAGCCATAATACGATAAGGCTATCTGCATAGCTTTGACGCCCTATCCATCTATTAATTAGGTTTTAAGGAGCCAAATTACCAAGTTACTTGGCCGTGACAGGTCATTGAACCTAACACCAGAGCAAATGGGATATTAAGAAGCTAGGTATTCTTACCAAGCCAATATTCACCTCCTACATACAAAAAAAAAAAAAGAAAAAAGCAATGGATTAGAATTTCTGTTGATACAGATATTAACTAGAATCAATAAATCATCTACAAATCAAGATCTGGATAATCATCTACAAATCAAGATCTTTAGTCTGTATAGCGAGCTATACAGACTAAAGAGATTTACGTGTTGCTGCTGCTGCTATTATTTTGGTTCGGTTACGAGACCAGAGTATTATATCAGTTAATTGCATGAGGTCTTCTGACTGATTTGCCTAATAAAAACAAGCGTTTTCGAACAAGAAAATCCCTCCATCTTCGTATCAGACCGGTTAACTCACTTTCAATTTAAAAGCGTCCTCATGAAGGTTCTTTGTGCCCTAAGATAGATTATAACCAAGAGGTACCATAAATACCGAGTCTCCTACATGCCTACGAGGCTGCTACTTGAGGGTTCTAAGCTGTGGAGGCTCCCACTTGCATAAACTATACAAGGCATTTATATATCTGCATAGAATTCATAACAACGTGTACATTTTGTGGATTATAAACTTAAATAGATTAATATCAGTTAGAAGAAAATGACAAAGCTGATTATCACGATTAGTAACAAAGAGATGATGCCAACTTTATTGCTACCGAAATGGCAGCAAATTAATTTATAAATGCAGTAAAGCGCTACCGGGCTACAGAATAGCCAGAGCCACAAGACCTGCCTCAGACAACTAACTATATCATATAATGCACAGTCCAATAAAGATATTACGAGTATAAATATTGCAATTATTTCCAATGGACCATCCCACTCCGAAAGGTGGCACTTGTATCGTACCTCGGTAAAAGCCAGTATACATGACACTAGAGATAGTGAAGCACTGTTTATTCGAAGTTTCTGAGCGACCCTAACTATGAAATTCAGAGGTAGTGGTGTGATGGTATCAGAGACGTACCAGGGGGACAGGGCCCTGGCCCCCCCAAAAGAAAAAGGAAAAAACACTAGAATATTTTCCAAAAATCTTTTCCTAATAAAAATTCATTTAAAAAAAAAATATGTTGTGTCGTGTCTTCTATTTTTATACTACTTATGAATTAGCGATCACATAAGGTGGGAAAACACCCTATAGCTCTCGGTAATCACGGACGCTGTGAACGCAAGGCGAACCAAGTAGTGTTCGGATGGACCGAGCACTACTTCGTTTGCCCAAGCCGGACAAGAGGAGATCACGGGTGTCATGTATTGGCGATCACTGCAGATGCTCAGTGATAGGTCGTATGCAATGTGTAGTGTGTATTCCCAAATCGTCTACTCAACTCGCCCCCCCCCCCCCCAAGATTAAATCCTGAGTACGCCACTGAATGAATGGTTTGGCTTTGGACCTCTTAACGCTGAGATATCTGAACATTCTGGACAATGCAATGCTTCCTACTTTGTGGCGTTTCTACAGAACTGACCAGTGAGAGACAATGCAACGTGTCGTAAGGCTGCTGTTGCTGTGACTGCGTGGTTTGTGGACATGAATGTCACCACACTTGACTGTAGTCCACAGAGCCCTGATCTCAACCCTATTGAGCACCAGTGGGATTAACTGGAGCGTCGAGTGAAGTCAAGGGACTTTCGTCCCACAACGGTCCATGACCTCATTACATGCCTACAGGAAGGATGATCCAAAACTCCCATTGATCATTATTATATGCATGCGGAAGGTATCCTCGTAGGATTGCTGCAGTCATCTCAGAGAAAGGAAGTCCTACGTCATATTAAGGTGGATGCCATGGTGTTTGTTCCTCACACTAGGGTGTCTGTTGACTTCTGTCCAAGCAGTGTATAACTCAATTATGGAACCAGTTCTTTCACTGACAAACAAATCAGGCGTTGCTGTTCCTTTCAGCTATAGGACATGGAACGTATTCAGATTTAGCCATATTTATACTGCAGGTTGCTTAAGAAAATGAAGGATGAATCCAAATAGAGAGCCCAACTGAAACTTCTATGCGGACAGCTTGCAGCCGATCATCCGTTTAGACCGATTATCAGAATGTAGAGCAGAATTTGTGAAATGGTTCCATGCTTTTACTTTTTTCGCATGTAATCCTGCGAAAGCCAAAGGAAGATCAGAGATGGAGAGAAGACCTCAACGCCTTAAGTGAGCGCTATCTAAACTAAGAAATTAAAGACATCCCAACTGTAGTGATGCTGATTTTCTGTAGCATAATCATTAAACACATATGTATAAAATCTGAATGCTATTTAAGACAGCGCTTAATTCCTTGATTTTGATGACTTCACTTCAACTTATCAACTGCTGACCTTTGCCTAAGCGACCTGGGAGGAACTGGGCAGATAGCAATGGAGGTAACTTAGTATAAATAGACGGGAAATCTATGCGAAAGAGGACCATTGCCGATCAGTAACCTAACCTGAGCCAACCATGCATCAAATAAAGAAACATTTTTTATTGTTTAATTTCGATTGATTCATTAACTTCTTTAACAGCGAAACTTCAATTACTGACTTGACCCAGAATACGATAAGTTAAGGATGCAGTTGTCTGATAAATTATATCTTGTGGCTTATTAACGGCTCTATTCTGGTTTTCACCAATAACTTGAAGAATTTAATTGATACAGATCTTACTTTATGTATCAAGAAATTTTCGATAGTGCTAACAATTGATCGTGGAAAACATTGACTTGCTGCAATACTTAAAATCTATATTCACTTTTAAATCTGTATACCTCATAATCGTTATACAGTAATTACAACAGGACGGTTACCACTGTCCTCAAGAAATGAACTAAAGAATGATGGCACAATTTTTGGCCATTTCAACTAACTTCTACTCCATCTTTACAAGGTCCGACTACTGCTTCAGTTCTCCTGCCCAGACTGAATAATGGAAATCATCCTCGCATGAATGCAAACCTTCTCTCATTCTACATAAAACTTCTATCAACCATACATGCCGTAATTCTCAAAAAAGTGCACCAACACAGAACAAGAAATCTGTAAAATACCTACCAAGAGATCTAAAGCAGATTTTGAAACGGCAACTGCAAACTAGCTTTCTGGGCCTTGCCAAGGCCATTTGGATGCTACTTTTATCCAATCGTTTCCACCTCTCACATTCAGATGGTACCGTAGCAACTCACCTAAATAAGATTAACTTATTGATATCACTATTCTCTTCCAAATCTTGCATTGACGTGGGCAAAGTTCCCTTCACTCCACCAAGAATGTCACCCATAGTCTTCTTCCAGAAAAATCCTAAGAGACCTAATAACCTGGACACAAGTAAGGCATCCAGTCCTGATGTTATCCTACATATTATGTTAAGCATTTGTGGAATTAATATTCATTCTCTATCGCCTCTTTAATCTTTCCTGTTCAACTGGCATCTACCCTACAGCATGGAAACAGGTCCCCATTCAACAAATTCCAAAGAAAGGTGATAAAAGTCAACCAACAAACTACCTTCCAATTGCTCTCACTTCTATTCTCTTTCTTCCCTGCATCTCTTCCCCTAACTTTCAGTAATACCTTCATATCCAAACACCTTCTTGAACTGACTTACCTCCAACGTTTCCTGGCACAAACATATTTCACCCATAGCTTCTGAACCTCTCCTTAAGTTGGTGTACATTTCCGCTCACGAAACTAGGGCAATCCAGTTAAATAATGATATCTTTTTTACAGATCAACTTCGGCCCCCCCTCTCCATAAGACGTTCATTTTCTGCCTTTTGCTATTCCACAGATAACTTTCACGGAGAATGCTCTGCTGAATTGGCCACTAATATTCCTCAACTCTCCTCCAAAATCATTAAAACAAGAACTGTTGCTAACCAGAGTGTGTGTGTGGTCAAAAAAGTGAACGAATTCCTCCTTTCTTCTTACCACACACACACACATACACACACACACACACACGGCACTGATGTGCTATAGGTGTGTAGCTCATATATAGCTTATTTATTTATTTTATTTATTATTATTATTTTTTTTTTTTTTGCAGTTTTAATGTTCATGTTATGCACTTTTTTGATTTCTTATTTGCACTTTCTGGAAAATTTTATTTCCCAATGTAACTTTTTTGGGGCTTTGAACTTAGCCGTTTTTAATTTTTTTCCCCCAACTTGACTGATTTTTTTTTTTTTTCCATAAAAGAAACATCAATCGAGGTGATCTTCAGCAGGCATTCCACTACACGCATACATAAAACACAAAACTCAGATTGTGGATTCATCTTAGGATCCAAGTACAAAATTGGAGGAGAAAAAGGAAACTCGTCTGCTTTTATACTTAAAAGTAGGTGACCGCCATCTTGAAAAATGAGTTTGAAATGCAAATAGGAAATTAAAAAAACGAAAAAACAAACTAAACAGTCTGGAAGTAAGCTGTCAAAATTCTATGGATTAGCCGAATAAATACAACCATAATTAATAGGAAGCCGGGAAAAATCTAAACGGAGTATTTTCTTCCACCGAACAACTCCCTTTCATAAAAATACGGAATTATTCAGTTTCAATTTAATTTTAAATTTGAAGATTCACATTTTAAAAGTTCGTGCATGGTTAAAGAATATTTGTTACAACTCACACAAAAGAGATTTTTTTGAAATGCATTAAACAGGTCTCAAAGACCATTCTTGAAACTGTTTTTATATGTCAATATTATATAAATTATTATTGACAAGAGCGTATGATTAAATCGTGTGGTGACTGGGCTAATAATGGCGCTACTGTAACCCATGCATGTCGTAAGAGGCGACTAAAATGGGACGATGAGTTTCGCTATCTCAGGTTTTTTTCGGAATTTTGTTCCCGATGAAGAAGGGCTTAGATTTCGGGGAGTTGCACTGAGAGAGCATTTTGAGTCTCTGGGGGAGGGCGTTCTCCGGCGTGGCCCCTGAGGGCCCTTGTCGGTGGATGCTTTTCCCTGGAATATGAGCTGTTCTGCTCAGTGGTGGGAGCCCGTCACTAAGTGGAACCAACGCTGAGTTGGACGATCTTTCGGCCACTATGGAGTGGTCTAGGGATCGTCTTAATTTTAGGGAGCGCTTTACTTACATACCCCCCATGCATGTCGTAAGAGGCGACTAAAATGGATACTCAGGGAAGATAATGGATGGCAATGCTGTAGCCAATGAAGTTTTAACTGAGGCTTGGCTATTGCTGTTACCCTCCTGCCATGATCAGAGCTTTAATAGCTCAATAATCTATCTAATCTATCCCTACACTGTCCTATACAGATAACGAGGAAGATGAAAAGCATTTTTGCTTCGCCCATCTAGCCAAAAAAAAAGTGAAATGAAAGCGAGCGTACGATTAACATAAAGAATTGATCTGTTTTAGGTATAGTAATTATGGTTTCTTTTTATTTTATATAATATTTGAATTTTCACTTTATATTAATTTAATTTAATACTTGACTAGTAGTACTAAACTGCATAATATAGAGTAGAGTAGAGTTGTTTTGCTACTACGGCAAGAAAACATTTCAGCTTGGAATTTCATTAACGATCGAGTTGGTTACATTCCTGGTCAAATATTAAAGGGGGAGATCATCAATAGAGAGTGCATGACATCTGAATCATCCTTTCACTGTATATCAGAAAATTTAATTTAATACATTAATGAAAGCAAAGGGTACAGAAAAAATCTATGGGGAAGCTACATTCGCCATCCGCCCTTCTTCTTCGTGTATCTGTTTTGTTTGAGACGTCTTCTTTCTTAGACCTGATGCGACGATGTTTATTGCAATGCATCTTGCACCGTTTTCGTGCTCTTCTAGTATTTGGTATCCTTTATTCTATGCATCTAATTATTCTTTCTTTCTTTTGGCATTCCTTTTTCCTATTTCTATCCATTCATTTTACTGGTTGAAAGGCACGCTGTTTTACCTTTCTTCATTTCTGATCTCAAACTAATTTTGTTTTTCCCATAATTTTTCTTAAGTTTTATTTCTGTAGGAGTGTTTTACTGTTTGGTCTAAGTTGCTCTTGTTCAGATGCATAAGTTAAAAGTTGTCTTATTATATTTTTAAATATACTGTCGTAGTTGCAATATTTCGATTTTAATTTTTCCATATCGTTCTGATTAAACTTCCATAAATCTTGTTTGCCTTAAGAGCTTCATCTTCTTAATACGTTTTCTGTTGTTCCTTCTAATTCCTAAGTATTTAAAATTCTTCACTAGTTCGATTATTTTTCTATTTATTTCTAGCTTGCATCTGATTGGTTACTTGTGTAATCACGAGTGTTTTGCCTTTTTCTTTTGATATTTCCATATTATATTTTTGGCAAATCTGTTGGAAACGAAATACATTTTAATTCCATTTAATTAACGTCTTATCTTTTAAGTTTTGTTATTATTTCATCTATTAAAATATAGAAGAGTAAAGGACTTAATGAATCTTGTCTAATTTCTTTATTCATTTCAGCTTCTTTTGTATTTTTATTGCAGTACCTTATTATACTTTCATTATTTGGATAAATATCTGACAAGCTTTTTTTTTTTTTTTTGCATTTTTATATCTGCATTTTTCTTTTTCTTTTCGCGTCCTTGTAATTTTATACCATCGAATGCTTTACGTCGATCGGGAGCTTTATATTCTCGTGTTGTTTCTAAGAGTTTTCTTCGTTGCAAATATTTCTTTCGTGAAGGATCTCGCAGATCTAAAACCTTCTTGTTCATCACTTAATGTTAGAGATTCATTTATAATTTCTTGAATAACTTTGAAATTATTTGGATTGGTTTTATCTCATTTTTTCTTTAAAAAAAAGCAAAAAAACACTGGCGCTGTGATATTTTTCTTCCATTCATCGGGAATTTATAATGGTTTAACTAACTGAAATGCTATTTCATCCTCAATATTTTAACAATTCATTCTGTATAATGTCTATTCTAGAAGATTTTCTACTTTTAATTTTTCTTAAAATGGTTTTTTCTATTTATTGTGATGTTATGTGTAAGTCTTTACCAGCTTTCATATTTTCAGATAAAGTTATATTTATTTCATCTTCATAGAACTTTAGAGTCTCCGTAGCTCAGTTACTATAGACGAAGCCCTTTGATCGAAAAGACGTAGGTTCGATTCCCGTCAGTGACATGGTGAACCGTTATCTGGTCTCTTTCGACTAAAAGGTGAGTTAGCCAGTCTCAGATGGAGGTAGGTTTTTTTTTTTTACCCAGAAACTCGGGTTTTTCGTCCCCCAGAACAGGCAAACTGGCCTCGTGAACACACATGGATTACAGTCATGAATACTTCCCAGCCATATGCCGGCCTGGGCCCGGAAAAAAATGGGGGGGAGCAATGATGAACTACCTTGCAAAAATCTCACCAGGAATTCTTTGTGGGCAATGCCTACAAAGTCACCTACGGTCGGAAACGACCAAAAGGGAAAATCAGATAATAGAATTTAGTCACGTGTTCTTCCCAACATTTTAATGTTACTTTTAATGGTATGTTTATTTTGTTTCTAATTAATCTCACGCTTCTTCTGTGTGGCATAAAAGTTATGTTCGAACTGCTTAAAGAAGTTATCCTAGAATTCGCCATTTATTTCAAGATTTTTTTACTAGTTCATTTCTTAAGCATTTGTATCTGTTATACTTCTGTTATATCTGTTATACAGAAATAATTTTTTTTTTTTTAAGTTTATTTCTGATTCTTGTACATGAGCACTTCAAGTCTGATACCCATTTTAGAAATTTATCAAGTCCATAATGTATTTCTTTTATTTTTTTTTTTTATCAAAGAACTGCTAAAGAATAGGACATTTCATCGTAAGGTTTTTATCTTTTTTAAGACTCAAACATCTATCGTTGTCTTTGTTCTTTTTATTTACAAACTTGTTGCTCTTCGTAAACCACAGACCGCCAAAGAAGAAAAGGCGTGGCAAATACAATACAGACAACAAAAGGTTTCGACTTCCGGTTGGATTCTTTCTTCATGAAAGTTAAACACTTCCCACGAGATTAGCGGCATTGCTTCCTTCGTTTGCTCTTTGATGCCTTTGTTCTTCCATCGGGCTTTCTATCGCAAAAGAATATAAAAAAGAGGAAGATCTAATTCAGAGTTTCCGTTGCTATGGAAACAAGAAGCGAACGGCATTCAAAGTAAGTTATCGAAATGTGTGTTGCTTTTTTTTTTTTTTTTTTTTTTTTTTTTTTTTTCCCCTTACATCTAAAAGTCTTCTCCTAAACCAGTTGTTAAGACTGTTTCAAAGCCGCATTCTGGATCATGAATGTTAATACGCCGTGGCGAAATAAGACAGTGAACTTGATTTATTTTGAGCGTTTGAAGATCGCTTTTAGTACAAATGAGATTATCGCGCGTAATAAGGAAGTTCGAAGTTTAGAATAAGGTCGAAAAATCTGCCGTGCTAAATTAGATTTTAACAAAATGAACGGATGACAAGATTGAAAGTCGGCGATGGTGCCAGTGACGCAATTCGGTGATTTAATAAAAATGTATGAAGAAGATAAGCAGAGATAAAAATCTCGTAAACAAAGCAACAAAAGATAACATGGGTAGTTCTCCTTCGTCCTCGGGGTTTTAAGGAATATCACCAACGATGTGTGATGTAATCATTTCAGTACATGTCTGAGAAATAAATAAATAAAATAAAATAAACCTAAAGTACGAAATCTTAGCCATACGACACTAATGAAGTCTTACCGGATTGTAGCTTGGCTGTAAGAGTGGCCAATAACAGTGACTGCCCTACTTATCGACCATCTCGAACTTTCTCAAGTTTGTTGGTATTTCCCGTCCCCCTCCTCACCCACTTCCGTTTACATTCCCCGAGGATGGAGTTGTAATTGCTGTCCTGCAGCTACTCGGGCAATGATGGCTCCATAATGATGACTTCGGATGAATTACAATATCCCTAAAAGAAGTAATTATATTTTCTTCCATTCACTTCGATGCATTTTGTCAGAACTTATTGTTTTTAAACCCAACTGTATGGACTATCTTTGTGTCTTTCTAAGCGGTAGCAGAACTTTGTAAAAAAAAAAAAAAAAAGATCAATCTTGTTCCACATTGGCAGCTAAATTGGTCTTATTAGATGCATGGTTTAAGGATTTCTAGTTTGCCCAAGATCATTGAAATAATTTCACAGGTAATTGTTTATCACTGATATAAACAGTCATTCAAACTACTGACATCGCCCAAATTCAAAAAGACTTGGTGCATATTAGTAGAGACTTTAATAATCTTTCATTATTTAAAGATAAAATTTTAATTTAAGTATATTTTGTTTATAAAATTTCTTGTTGAATATAATACTTATTAAAAATTTTAAAAGAAAAATATAAATTCTCTAAAATTTCAGGAGTAAATCAAAATATTCGAAGACACTATTTTATTTTTTTAATAACAGAATTTAGAGTAGGAAACTTTCAAATGCTGAGGTTGAATGATTCATTCAATCCAATACCCTTGGAGGGTAACAAATAGCAATGCTGAACCGAGGAAGTAAACTGAGGTTCGGCTGTTGCTGTTATCCTGGGTGATGAGTTTTTGAGTTTGCTCCCTTAGGGTTTTTGCCTTAAGGGAGCACCTTGAGTCTCTGGGGAAGGTGTTCTCCGGCAGGGCCCGCTGAGGGGTTCTTGTCGGTGAATTATTTTCCTCGGAATTTGAGCGGTTCTGCTCAGGAGTCGGGGTGCTAGGATGGGGCGGCCGACACTGAGTGGAACCAACGCTGAGCGGTTCTACTCAAACGGGGAGCCCGTCGGGGTGCTTGGACGGGGCGGCCGTCAATGAGTGGAACCAACGCTGAGACATGGACGGTCTTTCGCCCACTATGGAGTGGCCTAGAGATCGTCCGATTTTTTGAGATTTTACCCTTTACTTACTAATCAGGGTAACAAATAGCAATGCTGAACCGAGGAAGTAAACCGAGGTTCGGCTGTTGCTGTTATCCTGGGTGTGAGTTTTTGAGTTCGCTCCCTTAGGGTTTTTGCCTTAAGGGAGCACCTTGAGTCTCTGGGGAAGGTGTTCTCCGGCAGGGCCCGCTGAGGGGTTCTTGTCGGTGAATTATTTTCCTCGGAATTTGAGCGGTTCTGCTCAGGAGTCGGGGTGCTAGGATGGGGCGGCCGACACTGAGTGGAACCAACGCTGAGCGGTTCTGCTTAAACGGGGAGCCCGTCGGGGTGCTTGGACGGGGCGGCCGTCAATGAGTGGAACCAACGCTGAGACATGGACGGTCTTTCGCCCACTATGGAGTGGCCTAGAGATCGTCCGATTTTTTGAGATTTTACCCTTTACTTACTAATCAGGGTAACAAATAGCAATGCTGAACCGAGGAAGTAAACTGAGGTTCGGCTGTTGCTGTTATCCTGGGTGATGAGTTTTTGAGTTTGCTCCCTTGGGGTTTTTGCCTTAAGGGAGCACCTTGAGTCTCCGGGGAAGGTGTTCTCCGGCAGGGCCCGCTGAGGGGTTCTTGTCGGTGAATTATTTTCCTCGGAATTTGAGCGGTTCTGCTCAGGAGTCGGGGAGCCCATCGGGGTGCTAGGATGGGGCGGCCGACACTGAGTGGAACCAACGCTGAGCGGTTCTGCTTAAACGGGGAGCCCGTCGGGGTGCTTGGACGGGGCGGCCGTCAATGAGTGGAACCACCGCTGAGACATGGACGGTCTTTCGCCCACTATGGAGTGGCCTAGAGATCGTCCGATTTTTTGAGATTTTACCCTTTACTTACTAATCAGGGTAATGAATCGCATTGCTGTAGCCAATGAAGTTCTAACTGAGGCTCGGCTATTGCTGTTACCCTCCTCCCATGATCAGAGTTTTAATTGCGTAATAACACCTTATCCCTACACAGTCCTCAACAGATAACGGGGAATATGAAAAGCATTCTTGCTTCGCCCCTTTAAGCCAGTTCTTATAAGGATGTAAACGAAATAAATACACAGGAATTTTCTTCTGCATAGGAGTTGATTGTATGTCTTACACGTGATTTCTTCTTCAGGTTCGTAAAAGTAAACGTCTTTTAAAACATGGCGTTACTAATTAAATCATATTTAACAATAGAAAACTTCAGGTGAAAGTCAAAGGTACAAGATCCACACAGCGGAGATTAACAGTTGGGGTTCCAAAGGCTCTCTTCTTGCCACACTCCTATTCGCCATCTGCATGGTAGACATCCCCCCCCCCCAAAAAAAGAAAAAAAAACGCGACTATCTTGGCACTCTGTGCAAATGATACAGCAATTCTAACAAGATCTATACGCCACACCTAACAAATCCAAGGCACCACTCCACACTAGAAAACTATTTCAGCAAGTGGAGATTCAAAGTAAAGGCCCAGAGCAGCACTGCGAAACTCTTCACCAGAATGCCAGCACCCCCCCCCCCCGAAAGTGACAGGAATACATATATATATGTTTAATTCTACAACCCCCATGACAGAACTAATTATCTCGGCATTTAGGTGGAGAAGGGCCTGTGGTTCAACCACTCCAAACTCGCCTGCTTGAATGATTCCAAAGCAATTGGATAAATCTATCCCATAATCAACCGATTTCGCTGAACGCAAAAAAACAAACTTATACTTTACCAGAAGTTAAGGTCAATACTCACCTGCTTGGAGTCATACAGCTACAGCTAATAGCCAAATCAAGATCCCTGTTTTGTTACTGACATGTACGAAGAAAGAAGTTATCAAATAGCAGATACCCTATTTTAAATCTAACTCTTAGTTTTTAAAACATTTTGCAGCAATAACTCATTATAATCTAGGCATTTGTTAGGTACTGTTAATTGCTCCCTATTTTTTTTTTTTTAAAGAGCAAAGTCGAGAGGCCTTTAGATACTGAGTATTGTGAATCCTGTACTGAATGATAGCTCCTAGTCTAGCATCTGCATCATTAGTATTCACGTAATTTTCTCTCAGCCAAAAAAAAAAAAAAAAAAAAAAAAAAAAAAAAGACTGAAGACAGGAGAACGAATTAATAAATGGACTTCTCTAGATAAATTTCGTCGCCATATGTCTCCAGCTATGTTTTATAGCTGCTAGCGTTGTACAAATTGTAAATCGGCTACGAATATTATCCGTCATAAGATATGTTAAGCGTGGTTTTTTTTAAAAAGCCGCACATATTTTGTACCGGTAATGAGAATTTTTGGTTTTTAAATGCAAATAACCAGAAGCATTTCATTAAATTTAACTGATCAAGTTCTAGTACGACTTTGCTTTTTTTTTTTTTTTTAATCACGTGTACTGACGTCACTAAATATAGTGGCACTTGATTTGGTGCTTGTTGGTAGAAAATTATTTGCTGAAATTAACAAGATCCGCCTTCATTAAGTTTTTCGAATTTCATTCTTGAATGACTACTAGATGGCGCAACCAGAAAAAATTAAAAACTTTAATATGAATTCTTAACCTTATATAATCAGGGAAAAATAATCTATTATTTTTCCCCCCTTCGGAAACAAGTTTCATTGTACTGTTAAACTATACTAAATGGTTCGTTTTGTTACAAGGATAAACACATGCCACAGAAGTGTGAATTCCCAATCCTCTTTTAAAAAATTCCTCATTTTTGAATTTAAATTATTATCTTACTTAAACAGACGATAGGCACACTCGTAAATTATCCTTTCCATTTTTATTACATTAATAAAAATACTATAATATCACCACGACAACTGCATGTCTTTTCTGAATTTTAAGCAATTTTAGATCAAAACCATTACCGCAACTCCGTTAGTTCAGGCACATTGCATGGAGAAGGATCAGCACTTTTCACATCCCCTTTCTAGCATATCCTACACATGTTCAATTGGTTTGCAGTCAGGGGATTTTGGGTACCAAAGCATTGTGACGAATTCGTTGTCGTGTTCCTCTAAGCACTCAGTAATTGTATGATTCCGACGACAAGGTAAGTTTTACTGTTAAAAGATAGCATTGTGGTCGGGATAGACCTCCTGCAGGTCGAGATGGTCCGCTAACAGGTCCCTGTAGCTTTCACCATTCAATGTTTGTGGGATGATAACCAACGGACCTAGGGCATGCCAGGAATAGAGTCTCCAGACCACACCACCTTCACTTGCCTGTTGAATCCCCTACTGTTCAACCAGATAGGATTTCATGCTATTTACACCACACGCAAGCCCAGCCATCAGCATGGTGCAGCAGGAAACGGGACTCATCACTCCAGACGACATTCTTCCATCTGTTAAGGGTCGACTGCCAATGTTCCTTGCCCATACGAGGCGTTGTTTGTAATACCTGGCCGTCATCATGGATACCCTTGTTGGTCTCCGGCTGTGGAATCACAGGCGAAGCAAGGTATGATACATGTGGAAATAGATCGAACTGCTCCGAAGTTGTGACACTCGACGCCCATCTCTAGGATCAACCACGCGTGCCTGACCAGTGTGCGTCCTTCTTTTCCTGTTCCTGATTAATCCAGCCCTGACACAACCTTGATACAGTAGTATGGCAGCAACCAACAAGTGCCGCTGTTTCCGAAATACTGGCATCTGCCCTGCAGGCCCCAACAACCTGCCCGTAGTCAAATTGGCTTACGTCGCCACGTTTCCCATTTTACTGATTTTAACGTTTACTGATTACGTACAGAGGATAGGCGAGTCCATTTATATTAGTCGCACTAGACATATCACACGGTACTTCATTATCGTACCAAATATGTAAATCGAGGAGGGTGTTTCTAACGTAAAGCTAACTTAGTATATACACACATATAATATACATACGTGTGTGTGTGTGTGTGAACAGTATTATCCATTTACGTTGATTTAAGGCATTTTAGCAATAACTTGTAGAAAGGAAAAAAAAAACATATGTACGAACTTTTAGCTGGCTTTACTATTTTTTAAAACCGGTCTAAGATGATTTCAAAAACCAGAGCTTATTAACTCTGTAGCTTGTTATGTTGCCCAATAAATATCTTGGATAATGCAGTAGGTTTGGTGAAGTTTTTTTTGGTGCATCAAGAATATTCTTACTCAAAAACTGCTTTTATGTTTGGTCTTGTTGGTAAGACATTTCTCCTTGTGGTATCGGAAACTTTTTTTTTTGTGTGTGTGTGTGTGTGTGTTGTCTGGTAAAAATATCGATTTTTATGCGGAATTTGTGCGTGTGTGTGTTTTACTGTGTGTGAGAGAGAGATGAATGGCTGTAATTGAAATACCGAAAGTCTCGTTAGTATTATTTTTTTATTTATAAATAACTAAAGGTCGTCACAATTTTCCTTCGAGGCTTGCTTATTTCCGTCAGAATAGAACGTTTGACCTTTGGGAGTAAGGTGCATCAGGTGTCTACGAATTGTTCAAATTTATTGAGCAAATACCAAAGAAATAACCTGCATCACAGTAGAATTCTGAACTGGTTTATAGTTGATGTTCAGATAACTTTAATGATGTACTTGTTCCAGTTCCGAACTCGGGAGTAATAGAATGAAGGACTAGATCGAGTTTCGTGCGTTTTGGATTACAAATGAGAACTTTCCAATAATTTCCATACGTCAGTCATTTTTGTTCCGATGGTAATTGGGAGCATACCAGAAGTGAATAACTACTTTCGCATTATAGTGAACAAGAAATTAATAATGCATAGTTTGGCCAATAATAATGCTTAATATAGGTGACAGTTCGCTGATATTTCATTAGTGTGATACTGTTTTTAAAATTCCTGTGTCCATTTATTTCTCTGATTATTTTTATTGATGATGTGCAAAAAAAAAAATATTATATTTTATCTCGAATTCATGAGTGATAGCTGTAGTTACACTAGACTGATGTAATCGTTGTATAATTAATTATTTACATAATAAGTAATTTAATAAAATCAGGACGTCCAAGTATACACAAAGCGTACGTGACATCTCCAATTACTACACAATATAAAACAACAATATGTATGATTCACGTCATTTCATCATCATCATCTTCTTCTTCTTCTCAAATTTCATGGTTTTTGGAATTTTCATGAATTTTTTTTTTTTTTTTAAGCTATAACTGTGTCTTGATTATGATGAAGATGAGAGAAATAAGGATTTAATAACACTACTTAGGTTTCAGGTTTTCTTTTTTTACTATCTGTCCATCATGGTTATTTAGAATAATAAAAGAAAACATTCTTAAATTAAAATAAATAAATAAACATTTGTACGTTACTTCCAAGATTGAACATCGAACTGAATCGAAACAAATCTCGAATAATACCGGATTAAATTTACCAACAGAAGGGGAAAAAATCGTAGTAGCATCCATGCAGGTGGAACCTTTGAAATGAACCAATCATAGCTCCAAATGAGTCGTAATAATTCCACAAAATAATCCCAGTAGCAGGGAATAGATCAGGCAGTTGTTTTCCTTTCATTTCAGCAAAATATTTCGTGCGTCATTCACTATTGCACAAATATTTATCTGAAGTGTCATAAATCGTGAAACGTAACATGTTACTGTACAAAATTTTAACGAATTCTGAAAGTCGTTCACACCCAAGTATCAAGCTCGGTTTCTTATAGGAGAGAAAAAAATAATTTGGGAATCTATGATGTAGTTTTATTTTTATTTTTTAAACTATGATTGAGTGTCTTTAATGGTAATAATAATAACAATAATAAATAATAAGAGGAATTATAACGATATAATAACATACGCAAATTTAGTATTCAAATATGTAAGAGTTATTGAGGATAAAACTTCCGTTAAGCTTTAACATCAACAAACATGAAACAGCTCAATAAAATCTGTACACACTTTGAAATTCAAACCTGGCAACGTTACCATAGCAACATAAAGTCGTAAGTATGTTACAGTAAATCGACGCACTTTTCCACCATTAACCGACCAAAATTTGTAATTCAAAAAGTCTTAGTTTAAGATAATCAAAAAAATATTATAAAAATCCAATTGAATAATTGAATTGTGTTAGAAAACTGGCAAATATTGTATAATATGTTTTTATCCAACAGAACTTAAATCTCCCTTGTATAAAGTACTTCAAAAATCGCTAAAGAATTAAAATATTCATTTAACATTACTTCTGTAAAGATTGTTTTGAAAGTAATCATTTCTAAACGTAACTTGAGTCGCCCTCTAGCGGTAGAAATTAAATACAACAGAACTACAAACTAATGTTATAAAACATACGCAGAAAGGTGTCCTTTGATACTATTAAATACAAAAATTTATAATTTTACAGCATTTTAATAATTTTCTACAGTTCATACTCACATAACTTCTAAACTCGTATGTATTCGACGAACAGGAACTAGAAATAATGTACAATTTTTGCGTCGGTTGGTTGTCTTCACCACGCTCTGCGATAAAGACAAACCATTGCTTTGTATGAAAATTTCGGAAATCGTCGGACGTGATGATGCAGCGAGGGTATACGGAGTTACGGGTGTGACTGCGAAATCTCTTCACATAGCGTAGCGTATTTAGTTTAGGAGTATATGCACATCTATCGCGTCGCTTGTACTTGTAACCCCGCAGGCACACAGAAGGTGGAGTAGAACTTACGACCTCGCATGTTCCGTAACGGGCTTGTCGTAAAAGGGCTTATACATCAATGTATGACTAGAAAGCGATACCGGGACGGAAGTGAAGTTCATAAATCACTCGCTGTCATCCAGTGAAGATGGTTTGGTCGGTTAGTGGAGGAAAACAGACCATTTAAAAGCATCGCTTGTGGACGAGAGTGCAAATGATGGCACACACAACGCATTTGTGCTAGAGACAAATCACTGCTTTAACAGGTAGCCCCTTTTGTTTTAGGCTGAGGGGATTACCACGGAGTTTTTTTGCTCACATGGCGCTGTTAATATCACCTAGGACACCTGTCGGCAAAACATACGACTTGTTTACATCATTTTTCATCGCAATAGTTTTTCATTGTTGTTCAAGTCTTGACATAAAACTGCATGTTTGTATATACCACGTTGAAAACAACATGCAGACTGATTTCAGTGAAAGAACGTGTCTGGACAAGTTTGCCTTTTCGTATATTAGTTCGGTGATTGGAAATTGGTATTGTTAACCCTAGTTGCATTACTTGTTTCAGTTGATATCTTACTAATGGGAATTCAGAGATGTGAATTGATGTAAATAGCATTTTTTGATAATTCAATAAGCCATTTTGCGTTTTAAAGATGAGCGAACATCTGTCATCTGTCTTAGGCGCTACTACAATTGGAAAATGTGAAGTAATTCAGTGTGAAATTATAGAAATTTGACCATCTCTGAAATCTTTCCGTGATAAGTATATACCGGGTGATTATAAAATAACGTCGTGTTCAGAGCCCTCTAGCGAGTAATATATTATACGAAACACACCGATATTCGCTAGACATACACAGTGGAACATGGGGATTCGATTTAACGGAAACAAAATAGTACCAAAAGTCGCCGACAGGGGAAATTTTGGCGCTGCCAAATTAATTTTAGTAGGTGTGACTAATGAATGACTAAATGGCAAATGAGAGACAGCACACATCAATTTCATGACGTTTATTGTTAATTACAAATGAGGTTCAATATGACCTCCATTCTGATGTTCCAGGAACTGCATACGGTGCACGACATTTTCCACAGTGGCTCGCAACATATCGGAATTGATTTGTCTCACGTGTAACGTTATTCGATCTTTCAAAGTTGGAATATCGAGTACATGTCCTTGATACACAATGCATTTAAGAAATCCACACAGCTAAAAGTCACAAGGATTGAGATCAGGCGATCTCGATGACCATGGCGTGGGAAATGCGACTAATGATTCCTCTGTCAGAGAAATGTTGTCGCAAAACACGCTGTACCTGAAGTCCGATGTGGGGTGGTGCACCATCCTGCATGAAGATGGTCGAATCGAGACATCCTCTTTGCTGCAGTTGTGGAACCACAAAGTTCTGTAGCATATTGGCATACCTGTTAGCATTGACGGAACAGGTCACTGGTCCATTTTGGCGATTTTACTCGTAAAAGTATGGACCGATGATAAAAAATGCCGTAAATTCGCACCACACTGTGACTTTGGGCGAGTGGATAGGTATCTGCAGACACACGTGCGGATTAGTTGCAGCCCAAATGCGACAGTTGCGTGTGTTAATATCGCCGTTCAAATAAAAGTGCACTTCGTCACTCCATAAAATCTGCCACGGCCATGCATCATCCACTTCCATGCACGCTAAGAATCTCAAAGATAAGTCAATTCGTGTGGTCGCATCACCAGGGCGCAATTCTTGAACATGACTGATTTTATAGGGGTAAAACTTCAACATCTGATGTAGGATTTTCCACACCGTTGTGTATGCGATATCCTTTTGCCGGGATATTGCCCGTGCACTGCTGATACCCTGCACATTCGTCATCTCCTGTTCCACAATAGTGGAACAGGAGATGACGACGAGATGATGAAGAATAGCAGTTGCAACTTGTTCAACTTATTGGTGATTGATTGGTTTGTGTCCCCTGCGTACCTGCACTGCTAGAATTCCAGTAGTTTTAAATCGCCGAATCAGTTTTCGTAAGTTTGTTAAGCTAATCGGTCCTTTTCGTAAATTTTTCATACGCCGAAAATCACGAAGACAAGCACTGGCATTATTGTTCCGCTGATAATAGTTTGACTAACAAAGCTCGCTCACGTAAGGTAAGAGGCATCGAAAAGCAGTTTGTCCACGAATGATAAGAAATCTCACAGGCTTTCCTTTTATTGCATGATCGCTCACAAGTAACGTGATAATGCAAATTAATGCATTTTACTCGGTAAACAGCGCCAAAATTTCCCCTGTTGGCGACTTTTGGTACTTTTTTTTTTTTGTTTTGTTAAATCGAATCCCCCTGTTCCACTGTGTACGTCTACCGAATATTGGTGTGTTTCGTCCAATACATTACTCGCTAGAGGGCTCCGAACACTTGACGTTATTTTATAATCACCCGGTATTAAGTAGAGATCAGGTCATAGAAATGAACATCGGCCGAACAGAAACGTCGTCATGACAACCGTACTGAACTCACAGTAGAACTTGTGCTGCTATTTTTGGTCTAACAAAGTGGATCACTACTACGATACATTCATGACGTTCACGTAATTAAACAAAGTATGACGATAGAACTCTTGGTAACACCGAAAATGCGCTTGAAGCGTATTGCCTACAGCAATAATTGGAGTACTAGAACAAGTGAACGGATGCAGAAATACCCAACTTTGAAAGGATAGGCGTGATTAACTCTCAGATCCTGTAATACAACATCGCAATTTTCACCTCAGTTTCGATGCTCTTTTAATCAGCTCTCAATACGCCCGAGAATTCCCAGTAAAATGGTATTTCACTCAGAATGAAAAACAAAAACTCCAACGCCATAAAAAAAAGGGGAAAAAATATACCCTAGTTGTGAACGTAAGCGAGCGGGGATCTTCTAGTATAATTTATCTTTATACTGGTGACGTTATGCAGTTATTTAAGTTTCAACTTGTGTATCTTTTAAGGTAAACATTGTAGGCTCAGACTTTCATTATAATCTGAGTATCGCTCTCATTAAAGCAGTCTCACGCTTCAAGTCTTTTTTTTTTTTTTTTTTTGCGAACCTCTTGAATTTGCTCCTTTGAGATGAAGTTCATTTTTACGAAGTTTCGGGAGAACAAGTGTGACGAATATGGAGGTTTTTACAAAATGTAACATCGCATGTGGTGAGCTACAATGAAACTAATGATGCGGTAGAGCCTTGTGCTACGTGTTTCATCTTAGGTCATTTTTAATTCAAGGAAAACATCTCAAGCTGTTCAAGAAATACATCATTCGGTTCTTTATCCTTCTTAACCACACACACACACACACACACACACACACAACAATAACAACACTGATGCGCAATACGTTTCTCAAACTGTGTACGAGTTGTTATAAATAAACACTTATCAAGACTTAATCTCTTTATCAATAATCTCAATTCATTTACGATTATTTTATTTTCTATTTCTTACGTTAGGTCTTCATATTTATTCACCAGGAAAATGTTTTACAATATCCAGAAGTATGTCTGGAAATTCTTTGTCTCAATCTCGTGTTTAAAATATGTTGAACGATTTCAATTACAGATTGAAGAGCAGACGTAATCGAAATATAAAAATAAAATCGCGTATTTCCAATGTTTTTCAGGCAGAACGTTAAGAAATCACATTTCAGTAAGTGAACCATCTCTTTCTTTAATGATATATTTTCGTGCATGACTTTTGTATAAGAAATTTTCATTTTCATTTATTTAAATCGAAAAACATCCATTTAATTATTAGAAATTTTGCAAGGACGTTTTTTCGTTTGCTATCATTAAATTAAATTTTCTTCGTTGTACTTGATTACCGGAACTATTCCACAATCTGTACGAGCGCCCTCTATTAACATCGTTTGGTATCAGTGCTCATATTCTGGAATAGTCAATTTCTTTTACATATTCGTGGCTACCAAATAAGTAGTCAGATCCATTTTTAATGCTTTCAGAATAACTTGAATGTGATGAATAAATGAATTATGATTATATACCTTATAACAGAATTTCCGAATTACGAATATATATGTGTGTGTATATATATATATAGAGTTAAGAGATATTTGCAAAGTGTCTTCCACCTTCAAAACAATAAAAAAAAAAGGTTTAGATTACATGCAATAAAAAAGGTAATTTTTTGTTCAAGTCTGGCTCTCTCAGTTACAGTAATGGAAATGGATAAATAAATATAAAAATAGCCATCTTCAGGAACACCTCGTACCAATTCCAGTTACGGGTTGTTAATGATCTCGGCTCCGACCATAACCCAGTTCTACTAAGCCTAGGTGGGGAAACAGAAATCATCCCGAACCAGTCCTGCATAAATTTTAAAAAGCTTAACGCAACTCTCTGCAACCTCACAGGTCCTGTCCCAACCATATCCTCACCCAAAGAAGTAGACACAGCGATCAATAAACTGGAAAGCACAATCCAAACTGGCCTTGCAACAGCCTCCACCGTTGCCGCTCCCGCTCAAGCTAACCTGCTTCCAGAAGAGATTCTAAAGCTTATCCGCAACAAAAACAGGATCAGACGTCGCTACCATGCAACTCTATCGCCCCAGGATAAACAAGAGTTAAACAGGGTGACAAACCTAGTCCGATATGCGATCAAAGACCGTAAGAACAAGCTATGGGAGAGGAAACTAAGCTCCCTAAACATCGAAGACACCTCATTATGGAAAATGACTAAAACCTTCGCAGCGACCGCCCCAACATATATCCAATCCGTGGAGAAAGAGGCATAGTCTACCGAGACTATGAAAAAGCAGAAGCCTTTGCAGACACCCTGGAACTGCAATTTCAACCAAACTACACTCATGCGGACTTGAGCTTCATTGGAAAAAAATCCACAGGCAAATTCGTTGTGCACTTCATCATCCCACCAGTCGGACAACGCAAGCTATACTACGCCAAAGGAAATATACCAAATCATCAAGAACCTCAACATCAGAAAAGCACCAGGTCCTGATCAGATTTCAAACAAAATTATAAGCGCACTCTCTCAAAAAACTGATGAATCTAGTGGCTATCATCTATGATGCTAAGACTAAACTACTTCCCAACTGGCTGGAAGCAGGCAGATATAATCCTCATCCACAAACCGGGGAAAGCACCTCAGTTCTCCCAGAATTACAGACCTATCAGCCTCTTGTCAGACCTGGGAAAATCGCAGAAAAAGTAATATTAACACGCCTACAAAACGAAATGGACAATCTAGAACTAATCCCAAAAGAACAATTTGTTTTTCGCACAGGTCACTGCACAACTCAATAGATTCACAGACTTATAGAATACATAACTACCGGATTCAATTGGAAACAACATATAGGTGCAATCTTCCTGTATGTGGCAAAAGCTTTCGATAAAGTGCACAAAGGCCTTATCTACAAACTAATAACTGCAAAATACTCACTAGACCTCATCTAAATCATAGACGCTTATCTGAAAGACCGAAAATTTCAAATGAAACTGCGTGACTTCAGATCCTCTGCAAGAAGTATCACAGTAGGTGTCCCGCAAGGCTCCCTTCTATCGCCACTACTCTTCAATATTTACATCTCGGACGTCCCAAACATTCCATCAACCATCATGGGTTTTTATGTGGATGACATGGCGATACTAGCCAGATCACTCAGACCACACCTAGCCACACAACGACTACAAAATGCAGCAAACAAATCTTGAAAAATGGTTTCAAAAATGGAGAATAGACGTCAAAGCAGATAAGAACACGGCCATACTCTTTACAAGGAAAAAAGCAAACCACCACGGAGCAGTCACAATGTTCAATACTGATATCCCATGGCAAAAAGAAGTAAACTACCTGGGAATCAAACTAGATAACCGACTCAACTTCAACTCCCACATCTCCCATGCCTGCAACAAAGCTAACTCAGCAATAGCTCAACTCTACCCTCTACTCAACCGAAGAAGCAAAGTCAGTCCAGAAAACAAACTAACAATATACAAAGCAATCGTTCAGACCTACATTAACTTACGAATCACCAGCGTGGAGCCACATCTCCCCTAACAACATCAAAAGATTACAAGTAATCCGAAATAAATGCCTCCGAATGATCTTCGATGCCCCATGGGCTGTAAGGAACACTCTCCTCCACCAAGACGGAAACCTACCAGACATACCTGAAGTTTTTCTTCCAGATAGCAGCCAAGTACTTTGCTCAGGCATCACTCCATCCCAACCAACTCATTCTTGAATCATCAGATTACGATGAAAAAGACAGATGGAAACACAAACGCCCAAAGGCAGCTCTGATCTCAGACTGAAATAATTCTACACAGCCTTGATTAGGGCGAGCCAGGTGCTCATAAATTTCTTTCATTAAATAATTCAAACGTATCGTTTACGGGATAAAAATCCAAGGGATTGATGTCCATCTTGCCATAGAAGTCAACAGTCAACATCATCTTGGCAGTATGATTTTAACGATTACAGATGTTTGTGATAGTTGATAGTTTACAAGAATGGAACAGATTTTCTTTAAAAAAAGAAAAAAAAATCGCTGCCATGAAATGATTATATTTATCACAACAATTCGAATGATAATTTGATAGCTAATACACTGGATGAGCATATAACAATGTATAAAATATGTAGTAAATAAATAAAATAAAAGTCCAATTCATTTACTTGTTTGACTTATTTTTTATGAGTCTCCATACACGAGAGGTTGGCCAACTTATACTGCATTAGTATTTTGGGTGGACATATTTGAATTGGATAAAAATATAGAATTCGAAAGACATCAAGAATAAATCAAGATAAGAGATAACATTGAATAAATTAGTAAGAACATGACATAAATTATGGTGGAAAAATATTATTAAAAATTCCAGGAAGACAGGATACGTAAGCACTTTTATTAGACATGCATTTTCAACTAGCGGAAGAATTTTCAGGAAATATGAGGAGAATGCATTATATTTAAGAGGATTATTGAGAAGAAATTTCGGTATTTGTTCGATCGATTTTGAATTTTTAAGCGAACTCAATCACTTGCAGCACTAAGGTCATTCTGGTTTCACATGAAGAAACTAATAAAAAATACTGTTTAGATAGATGAAGTATTCTTATTTTTTTACTTAGCAAACTGATGCTTGGTTGGATTTTTTTTTTTTTCAACACAGTTTTACTGAAATGACGTTCGGAACCGTTTTCAAATAGTTGATTCTCTTCCGAATCTACATAGTGTGTCAGCATGTCCTCACAATACTTTTACATCACTCCCCCCTTGGCTTGTTCTAGTATAAGTATCAATTTATTTTCTATTTTTAAAAAGCTTTTAAAGCCTCTCGTATATTTAGCCTATCAACTTCGAAGCTCGTTTTTTACTTAATTTCTCTCTTGATCAAATGAATTAAAATTACACAAATTAATTTTTGCTGTTTCTTTAAAATATGTTTGTATGGTTTAATGATAGTGTTTTAAACATTTTCACTACATGAGTACTTTATTTAAAATTAATAAATAAGTAAAAATACAAATATCTAAATATTAAAAAAAATCACAATTCAGTAATGCATTAGCAGGCCAAACAAATATTCTTTCAGCAAAAAGAATAATTTTGTGTTATCCATTGCTAATAATATAAATATAGAAACATTTCATGTAATTATTTGATTTTTTGGAGAGCTGTAAAGCCTGGTATATTTAATCTATACTGTTTTATTTTGATGAGAGATCTGTGTTCTAGTATATTTGCCACACTATTACAATCATCTTAACAAAGTTATACACATGCATTGTTAAAATCTTAATTTATTTAGCTCCATAAAATCTGTAACTCATTGCCGATCTCTCTCTCTCTCTCCAGTCTTTGTAAGGAAACCACGTAATGAGGGGAATAGATTTCAAATTTGAAACCTTCCTACTTACTAATAATAGTTCTAAAAAGAACTGGGCGATGGACTGAGTCCTTGACTCTTTATCCCGTCATCTGAATGAAGAAAATCTGTGTGGATGGAGTGTTATTGAGCTA
Source organism: Typopeltis vanoorti (assembly GCF_054136105.1). Taxonomy (NCBI): domain Eukaryota; kingdom Metazoa; phylum Arthropoda; class Arachnida; order Uropygi; family Thelyphonidae; genus Typopeltis; species Typopeltis vanoorti. The sequence continues at coordinate 118,439,064 of NC_143550.1, read as the reverse complement.
AAAGCTCTAGTCATGGCTGGGTAACGGCAATAGCCGAGCCTCAGTTATAACCTCATTGGCTACAGCATTGCCATTTGTTACCCTGGGTAACAAATGGTAACTGGGATGTTATCTTCGATCACTCGATCCTCCGATCTTACTAATAATATAGAGTCCTTATTATCCTTATAAGGACTGGCTTAAAGGGGCGAAGCAAAAATGCTTTTCATCTTCCCCGTTATCTGTAGAGGACAGTGTAGGGATAAGGTGTTATTGAGCTATTAAAGCTCTGATCATGGCAGGAGGGTAACAGCAATAGACGAGCCTCAGTTAGAACTTCATTGGCTACAGCATTGCCATCCATTACCCTCCAAGGGTATTAATCCGACTCAATCTCGGTGTATGAACTTAGATGTAGATCAGCTAATGAAAATATGAAAATAAATTTATATTATTGAGTTAAAATAAAAAGTATATTAGATACATTATTAAAGTTAATTAATAATAATTGTATCTGCTACTGGCGGAAGTTTTAGGCCAGAAATCAACTTCTATAAGACTTCATTCTAGGAAATAAATAAATAAATAAATAAATTGAACAAAAACAAATTATAAAAATAAATAAAGAAATAAACGTACAAATAAAATTCATTAAAATTACAAATAAACGAATGAAATGTTCCTTTTATTATCGTTTCGGCAACATTTACTTGATCGCTATTTGACTCAAGCAATACTTATTCCTTATCGATCCTGTGAAGATTCCATCCATTCAGTGCATATTTAATGATTCTTCCCCTTCTAAAGAAAGAAAAGAAGCTAGCGTTAATATCTTTCAAGGTTATTAGAGCCAAAGAAGAGATGCTTCCACCTCTGATTATGGCATCTTATTCACAATGTAAATTCTTTCAAAGTGCCTACCGGATGTTTCTGTAGTTTTTTTTTTATTTTTTTCTCTTGTAACCCCGGTGAAATTTTCTGATCGGACCCTTTGATGCGTGAAGAACATGCCGGAAGTCTCGTGTATATCCAGAAGATCTCCTGCAATGTTGGATAAGAAGAAACCAGCGTATTTTGAATATAATACATTGTGACTCACGACTGCTCTTTGTTCGTAGCATCTGCTTCGCATACGAGCAAAGCAAATCAGCAAAGTGAAACGAAGTGTTTACAGCTAGCTGCTCAGTTTCAAAAGGGGCTGAACACAAAAATATTCAGCCACGTTTCGCAGTCAGAAAGTAAAGAGAAGAAAGTTTCGTTTTTATTTTTATTTTTTTTTAAAATTCATCCACCAGATTATCAACTTTTTTTTTTTTTTTGGAGTTTTTAACGAAGGAGCAGATGACTTATTTTGTTGGGATCTTTTGACGTGATCAATTTTGACAACAGAAGTTAAAATGATTTCGTTTTTTTTTTTTTATTAAAAATAAATAAAAAAAACCTCATAGGACTTTCTACCACAAATGATATTGACCAAATCTCCTAAACACAGATGTCTTATTTCTGGATTTAATAAGATAAAATTCATGTGGTTATAATTTGACGATGAGTATTTTTTTTTTTTTTCTTGCATTCGCTTCTGATGATGGTTGTGATATACGGAGTCGGAATGAATACCTGCAGACGCGCACGTCAACAGAATACCTCAAAATGGTAATTTTCTTGCTTTCTCTTTCTACGAATAAAAATGAACCCTCCAGTGCCTTTTGTTTTCCGATGGGAGCAGGCTCCTTTGGTGCTAACGTTTTCTTTCTTCAGGATAAATTTAATCGCTAGCGAAAATTATTTGAATTTCTGTAAAAAGTGGTTCAATTCAGATTCAAAATGAGGCCAAAATGACAAAAATATCGTCAAGGTAACGAATCCGAGCGATGGCTGACTTATATTGTTCTTATTGAAAATAGTCAGTCTTCGAAATATTCTAAGTAGCAGTTTGTCCAAGGAGAAATAAGACTTCCATTGCAGTGCCTTCAATCTGTAGACATTTTACTTTCAACGAAAATAACCACGGTGCATTACAAACTTTGAAAATGTCAAGTTATATGGAAAGAAAGTGTTGAAATAAGAAATGTACATATATTGTCTCTCAAGTACGTATTAGTAAGTAGTAACGAAATAGCAAAACTGACATCAAATATGTTGGATAATACCCTTAACTCTGGAAGAAATTTTCGAAGGAAGTGGATGGGCTTATATTGGAACGTAGAAAGAGACTGGCTCTATTTTAGGTGCATAACTACAATTAGCAATAGCTTTCAAAGGTCAGAAGGTTTTATGAAATTACGTGGATTGTAGAAGCGGGTGTTCTTCTATTATATTTCCTTAACAGTTTTGTAGTAGTCCAATACTACTTTGTGAATTTGTCTAACAAGAAGTTTTTTAGCTTGTATTTAAACCACTAGATAAGTGCTTCTATCAGAGAAAGAGTGTCATTTTTCTATCGTAATGCGATCTATCCAACACAACAACCACTTTCCCTTTATCCGCCATGGACATGGAAAAGTTTGAATTGTGCATAAACGACAGGCAAGCGTGATATTCAACTGTGGAAATATTAGGAGGAGTATGTTTTCCCTTTAACAAAACAGGAGCAACTTAAAAACGTAACTTATTGGCGTCATCTCTTGAAAAGACATCAAATGTTTTGCTTTTAAAAACAGAATCCTTTTAGGCGCAATGGCAAAATCGTGTCCTTTAGCAAGAACTTCAGTTTGTAGAAGTTGAAGGTCGTCTTAACACGTTTACTATCCATTTGTCAGAAGCAGTGTTCTCAAACGTGAGTACCAGTTCTTAAACCAAAGTTTCGATTCAGTTTTCTTTTTCTCTTCTCATCGAGAGAGCGAACTAAGAACTGCTTGGATATGCATGATATAAATAACGTAAAACATTATTTAACAGAACTTCCACCAGTTAAGGGGATAAAAATAGAAAAAAAATAGCCGTTTGGCTTTTCACCTTAGAACTTCCACCATTTGTTGCTAGTGTAGGTTAGCAACAAGAGTTCCATTCTTTCAAAATCCTGGCGCAGAAAACATAACAATAAATAAATAAAGGATATAATTGTGGGTGACATTCAAAAAACTATTGATAACTACAGGCCCTTTCATGATCTGAGCTGAAAAAAAGGATTTCTATTCCGTATACTTTTTGTATTTCTCTCTCTCTCTCTCTGTGTGTGTGTGTGTGTGTGTGTGTGTGTGTGTGTGTGTGTGTGTGTGTGTGTGTGTGTGTGTGTGTGTGTGTGTGTGTGTGTGTGTCGCTGAATTTTGAATAAGTTCCGACTTGCCACCACGTTTGTTTGGCTACAAACTTTCTGGTTTGTTGTTGTCACTTCCTTTTTCTTTACCCGGTGTAAGTCAGGTTCCCTGTAAAAGTCTGATCTCTTATGTTGAATAAACTGACTGTTTTATTGAGAAGATTATGAAACTAAACAATAAATCTACATCTTACGAGGAATTGTACATGCGCATGCTTGCTAAGCACGACTTAAACACTACAACATGGAATCCTCTGAAAGGACAAACATTACCCAGATAAGCAGGTTTGTTTTAGATATGAACCCAGTTTGAGAGAGAGTTCTAAAGTTCTAATAACATCGTCCAATTTCACTCGTAGTGATGGTTTATTCATACCAAAAGATTAAAGGATTTTAATGCTATGTGGCTGTAATTTTTAATACACCAGTATTACTGCATTACGCATCAATTATATCACTTGGTGTGATGCATTTGTCTTGAACACTTAGGTTACTTTGTTCAAAACCAGAACGCAATCTATGTTACATAAGAGGATGATTTTGAATCACACAAAATTTATTTAATACTATCATTATTAGTTTAATTAATTGGTATATGAATGAAATAGTAAATTTTATTTTTTAATTTAAAAAAGCACCTAATTATTTTAAATATTTAAGTAAAAATAATTAGTTTATAATAGTTTTCATAGATTTTTCAAGTTTTTATTACGTGTTTATTGAATAAATGCTGTATTTTATCTGTAAACATCCAACATCTTTTAGAATATTATCAGATGAGCATTCTGTTCTGTTGTATTCTATCTTTGCTGCAGAGACATATCTTCCCTTTTCCAAAGAAATGCCGATTCCTTCATTTGAGTTTCGATTAGAGATGTGTAGAAGAAGAGATCAGAAGAAGGGGGTTTGTCTCATTTCCACACAGGTAATCATTCAACCAACAAATGAAGCACAAGGATGCCAGTTTATGTCTAAGAGCACGATTTAATTATTTCCTTTACACAAAATAACAAAATTCAATAAAATATTTGATAATAGTTTACCCGTATGGAACTTCAAAACTAATGTAAAGCAACGGGGTAAAAGAACCTTGCTTCTTTAGTCGAAATCAATTAAGATTTCGAACAAATTATTTTCTCCTAATAAATTACAGGATATTCCCAAGTATTTCTCATTGTACGTTCAGCCTTTTAGTGCTTGAAGGATGTAAATAAACAGTGATCTCCACGTTAATGTGCTCTAAAATACCTCACACTTGTCAACCAACCGGAAATGACATACAGGAAATTGTTGACACTCACAGTTCTAAATTAGTTTTTACGTTGTTAACAAACAGCTAGCAAGTCATCTGTTAGTGTCACCTTTTCCATTCAATTCTGTATAGGGGTTCTTTATGAATTAACTTTTAATAGTGGCATTCGCAATCACGCTAGACAATTTCAGGAATGATAAAGATGAAACACATTCAAAATCACAGACCATGTGATTTCTTTCTTTCTTTTTTTTTTTTTTTCATTGGTCAAATGATATAAATTAATGTATGTATTGTTAGAACTTCCACTTTGTATAGAGATTTCGGCGTTTATAAGATGTAATATTTTCAATTGATTTTAAAGTAATTGTTGCCTATTATAGTAAACAAATAATAATAATAATAATAAGTTGGTTTTTTTGTAATAATGGCATTTATTTATGATTCAGTAAAACGCAGGTAATATATAGAAAGACGTGTTTATCACGTCGCTTTACTAGCCTAATATAACAATTAAATATATTTGTCAATAATAGTTTTGATATTTCATCATAGAAATTCATAAAATCCTGAAATTAAAGTTAAAACATAAAGGAATTTCTTTAACAGCCACGTATTTCATTAGATGGAATGCACTCGATTCTTTCCTGAACATAATAAGTACGCGAATTTATAAAAATTGTCCTCAAAAGTCTTTGTTTTTGATGTTCCTCCCTGCCAACTTGAACAATGCATTTTTATTTACAACACATATGTTCATTTTTATCTTCAGCTTTGCGAGGTTTTCCTAATTGTATGGGGATCGTTTGTCACCCTTGATCTGCACACCAGTCTTACCACAACAAAATAAGAAACTATCTTAATTAACAATTGCCAGCGCTCGTTGTGCTTTCGTGTGCTCTAATGAGAACAGGATGCAATAAAGAGGAGTTACTTTAAAAAAAAATTGAATTGCTCGTATTATGTATGAAGTATCGGACTACAACGAATATTACTTGCTAAAAGATGGAACATTTTAATTTACTAAAATTTACATTTACAACATGAACTTAATATGTATTACCTGTTTACATGCAACTAAAAATAGTTATTTTATCTGAGAAAAATGATGGTGTAAAAAAATTCGTTTGGGAATTAATGTTCTTCAATCATTATTTTTCAATGTTGTAAATAGAAAGAGGGAAATTTATTCGGTTACATTTTTTTATTTGAACACGAAGAAAATCAACAAAAACAAAATCCAAACGTTTCATTAAAAGGTTGAGATGGCTATTTGATGGGACATTTCTCTTAGCAAAGAAGCGAACTAGAAAATTGCTTGAAAAAAAAAATGCTGAATCTTAGTTTGCTGTCATGACTAAGTAAATACTTTCCATTATTTATTTTTTTATTTCTTTAAAAGATAAAAGAGGAAATTAAAAATGCAGATTACTTTTTCTGTAAGGAAAAGAGGGAAAAGATTTTAATGCATTTCGGATAAGTGAGATAAAAAAAAAATGTTGATTTATGTTATGTTCCCTTTAAATTGTTACATTTATATAATATGCCAAGAATATATATATTCAAAAACTTGGAAAAATCTTTACCTTATAAAAAGTAGCGATATTATTTAAATACGAAAAACATTTAAAATATATCTTCTTATATTTCTTAGTCCAATGATTTTGTTAAATAAATAAAAAAATATACTTTTGATTTCAATGAATTGGATTTTATTATCTATATCATTTCTTACATTTATTCCATGAGCGAAATATTTTATTCAATATCCTTGAATGTTGATTTAATTTCAAATGAATCATACTGACCTGGATATAAATACATATTATTGAATGTTTATCACTTCCGTCCAATTCTTATCCGTTCAAGATGGGTTGATTCCCTTGTTTAGGAGTTTTTTAGGCAGTTTAATGCTGCCGGCTTGCATTCCTTTAAGAGTAAGTATTTTATATCTATAGATATGTATGTTCACGGGGTATTTGTTTGTGATGTATCGAACGGTTTTCGGTGAGACGATTGGTTAGTGTCTATGATATGATTTTCGAAGCAACGTCTTTCATGGTATTATGAAGGTATGTTCAGAAAACACATTATACTTAACTCATTTTTCGGGGGAAAATTGTAAATTCTGAATCAAAAGTCAGGTTAGTTTGCCCAAGACCGTAGACGAAACTGTGTTTTCTCTGTCGGTTAATGAACTGGTAGCGATTTGGTCAACAGAAAACAATTGGGAGGTGAGAGTAGTCTGATTTCATATGGTTTGTAAAGGGATACCTTCCTAGTTGGAGTAAACGACAACTAGTTCTAGGTACTAGATGACTTTCATCGCTTTAATGAGGAAATACTACCACCTTGCTGATTGGGGACCTGAAGCGGTTACCGCCATGTATGGTGATATTGCCGTCTTCCACCCCCCCCCCCACAACCTTCGGCATGCATTGCGAGTGATACCCTTCGAGGGCATGTCAAACATTTTACCTTGATTACCTTGATGGACCTGTGGTTTCAGTGAGGATTTCTCCATGACTGCAGGTCGTAGAGAGTCCAGCTATTCCTGTCTCGGGCCTTTCTTCTCCATTTTCTTCCAACTTTCTTAATCATTGGGTCTTCCCACCTTAAGGCTGGTCTTCCAGGTTTCCTTTTGGTATCTCTTTTGGTATCAGTTACAAACGTGATACAAGTTTGTAACTCTGACTGTCCATCTGTTGTCTCTCATTCTGCCGAGATGTCCTGTCCATCTTCTTTTGCTGTTGTAGATTGTTTTTATTATATCTGTGAGTCCAGACTTCTTCCTGATTTCTGTGTGTCTTATTGGTCTATTTTGTTTATATTGCATATTCTTCTTTCTATTGCACGTTGAGTTGTCATTAAGCTTTGTTCTTCTTTTTAAAGTTGTATTCCATGTTCCACTGCCATAAGTTAATGCTGGTAAGATGTGACTATTGAAAAGATGGGCTCTTATGTCTAAATCTATGTTTTGGTTGGTGATTGTTGATTTTATTTTGTTGAAGGCTATCCAAGCAGCTCTTTTTCTCCTTGCTATTTCATTTGATACATCATTATTCATTTTTATGGATGGCCGAGGTAGATGTATTCTCCAACTTTTTCGATGGTGTGAGATTCTAGTGATACTAGCGATAAATACTGTATGATCTTTACAGTATTTATTTTTCATCCATCTTGTTTTGTCAGGGTGTATTTCCAATCCAATTTTTTGGCAGTTTTGGCTTATGTTATTCAGCATTGATTCTAAGAGTTTGGGTGAGTGAGATATTAATACCACATCATCGGTGAATAATAGGATATTTAATATTTCGCCATCAATGTTTATTCCATCTTTCATGTCAATGTTTCGAATGATGCTGTCCAGAGTAGATGTGAAGAGATTAGGTGATAAGACATCACCCTGACGTACTCCTCTACTTAAGTTAATTTTAATCGGGTGATTGAAAAGGGTGATATTTGTTGTACTTTCTTTGTAGATATCTTTTATGAGTTGGATGTATGCTTTTTTCTACACCTTGTTCTATTAAAGCTTGGAATACTGCGTTACTCAACACTGTCAAATGCCTTTTTAAAATCTATAAAAAGAAGACAAAGTGGGATCTGCTATTCTCTGCATCTTTCTGTTAGCTGAGTAATAGTTTGAATGTGATCTATTGTTGAAAAGCCTTTTTTGAAACCAGCCTGTTCTTTGCAGCTAATTTCATTGATGGAGGTTTGTATTCGGATTAGGATGATTCTGACGAATATCTTACATGTGTGTGCTAAAAGACAGATAGTTCTGTAGTTACTGATGTCTTCTTTATTATCTTTTTTATGCAGAATTATGGTCTTTGATGTTTTCCATTCAGTAGGTACTTTCCTTAATTGTATATATCGGGTAAACATTTCTGCTAGAGCTTTAAAGAGTATTTGTCCACCCATTTTTAATTCATCAGATTTTACACCGTCAATTCCTGACGTTCGATCATTTTTCATATGGTGGATAGCCATTTTTATTTCTTCAGGTAGGACAGATGGGATTTCCAGATTTTCCCAATTTTCGTCTGGTACTGGAGCTGTGATTATTTGTTTAGATGAGTAAAGGTTCTCATAAAACGATTTTACTATTTTTTCCATTTCACCTATGTTTGTGTGTCCGTTTCCTTGATTGTCTTGAAGGCTGACGGTACTGATTGCGTTAGATTTATTTCTTTTTCTACTTTTTTTAGGCTACCGCGGAGCCTAGCTGCTTCTGCCAATTTTGTTGTTCTATATATGTTAGAGTCGTCTTTGATATTCTGCCTCAGTTGTTTACAAATAATTTTATATTCTAGACGATCTTTTCCTGTATCTTTCAGTATTCTTCTTTTCTTCAATAGTTCTATTGTTCTTGCTGACAGGCGTTTCTTGGTCTTAGGAGGAAGTTCACACGAGGTTCTTTCTTTGCAGTTCATTAATTTATTGTTAAAGTTTGTTAAATCTTCGTCGATATCATTTTTTAATTTCCAGTCGGTTTCTTCCACCTTTTTTTTTTCTAAATTCTTCTGGGTTTATCTGTTTTGAGCGTTTTTTATGGTTGGACTGTGCTCGTATGCGTTCTTCTTTTTTTTTAAAATGTATTTTGAGGGTGGTTCTTATTGGACGGTGGTCTGAATGTATGACGCAGTAGGTTTTCCCAATGACTTCGACATTTTTTATTATTCTTTTGCAATCTGTTAGGATGAAATCAATTTCATTTCTTGTCTCTCAATTTGGAGATTGCCAAGTCCATCTTTTTTTAGTTCCCTTTTTAAAGAATTTATTCATAATGGACAGCCTTCTACAAATTCTGTCAGGAGTTCGCCTCGTTCATTTCTTTCCCCTTTCCCCCACGGTCCAATGTATTTTTCTTCAATAAATCCTGTACCAATCTTTACGTTGAAATCTCCACACACTATTGTGTATATTGTTTTTTTTCAGTAATGTTTCTCGTAGGTGTTCATAGAAATTTTCTATTTCTTCTTTGTCGCTGTTGAGGTGGGTGCGTAGGCTACTATTATTTTTATTGTTACGGATTCTCCAATTTTTAATATTAGTGTTCCTAGTCGTTCAGAATGGATTGTAAAATAAATAATATTTTTAGTTAGCTTTTCATTTATGATAAAGCCAACTCCTCCAGCTCTTGTAGTGTTATCTGAGGCTTCCAGGAATATTTAGTTGCCATTGTTCCATTTTGCTATTAATTCAGAGCTTCTTCGGGTTTCACAGATAGCGAGGACATCAAATTTTACATTTTGCAGCTCTTGAATCAGGAAATCAATATGGGAGTCAGAAGACAGAGTTCGAGTGTTGAAGGAACCAATAAATAGGGTCGAATTTCCAGATGGTGGTCTACCTTCCTCTGCGAGATTCTTAGCACCCCTGCTCTTGCAGATTTCTCACCACCACCTTGGTGGAATTGCAAAGAGCCGCGCAGGACTGGGGGCCTTTTTCTTCTTCTACTTGCTGGCATCTTTACAGTGGTCTACAGCACTTCTCCTGACCATGGTTCTGAAGTGTGCCTTTGGTCCAAGGCTCCTTATTCATTATTCGAAGTTGCCCGCTTGGGTTTCGCTCATCCGCCACCCGAGGGACGCGCTTGGTAGAGGTGAGGTTCCCCCCCCCCCCCCAAGATGCCAAACATACTGCAGGAATATTGTACCTAACTGCTGTGAACGAACCAGATGGTGACGCGTCTTTTCGGAGGCTTCCTGATCAAACAGCGTATAATCTCGCTGCCAACTTACACTGTCAGGTGGCTGGAGGGAGTCCGGATGGTATGCTGGGGGGGGGGGGACTGTCGAGGCCACGTTCTAGTTGGAAACTAGATACTCTCTGTAAGGGCGACGTGTTCTAGAATCCATTTCCTCTTACTGAATATTTCCTTTCCCTTTTTCTCTTCAATTTTTGTTACATTAAACATAAAACTAAGCCTAAATAGGTATAGAGTCTCTGCGGTTCAACAGAAAAATAACTTCCCTCTAAAATTCAGTAAATAAATAAACTTAAAAATCACATACAAAACGCCTTCATATTCAATTTACATTCATCCTTGGCATCAACAGTAACTTGAATGACGTGCATCATCATCTGAACCTCAAATTTCTACTAAATCAAACCCAGCTCATCTTAACTGAAGCCCATTTTTCACTCCTTCCACCATAAAGGAAGAACTTGTGCTTTTGTGCGTTCTAATATTCATTGCCAAAGGATGTCTAACCTAGAATCTCATCTTTTTGACCTCCTGTGACTTAAAATTTCTTTTCCACTTTTCAAATCATTCTGACCTATTTGATTTCTTATCTTTAAATCTCGGTTTCATACAGTCAGTTTTTCCAAACAGTAGTGTTCATCCTTCTTGGTGATTTCGATGTCCATAATTCTGGCTGGTTCTTTTTTTTTTTTTTTTTTTTGAATTCCAGCGACCAATCTGGAAGAAAATCAGAGATATTTGCTGTAAGTAATAACTACAAACAGATCATTCATCTCCCTACTCGAATTCCTGACAATCCTTTTCACTCATCCGATACTCTAGAGCTCTTTCTTCTTAACTAGTTCAGACCAGCATCTTATCCAAGTTTCGACTCTGTTGGAACGTCCTAACCGCAGCTATTCACAACATCGCATGCTCTGGTATTATAATAATGTCAAGCAGGATGACTTGCTTAATTTTAGTCCTCTTTTCCTCGGTTAGACTGCTATTTTCATTCCAAAACATCAGCTTCATTCACTGTTTACACAGTGAATGAAACTAATGATTTGGAATGTTTGTTTCACAACAGTTGTGAAATAACCATTAAAAGGGCAAAGTATAAATTCAACAAGGGTAAATGTAGTAAACCTGCTGCTTGTGCGACCCACAGTCGCACTTTCTGGTCACTCTTCGAAGCTGTTGAGTGCAAATTTTGTTACACTGCTTCCAACCAGTACCCCCGCCCCCAAGGAGATAAATGTTTACCATCAAGCTATCGACCCATTACTCTTGCATCAGTTTTTGTCTAAAGTAATAGAGAATGCTATCAACAGTCAGCTTCTTCAACTGAGAAATGATATCTAATTAGTGACTACCATTATGGATTTCACCACTCCAGATCCACAGGAGATCTCCTGGCCTACATCACTCATGTTTGGACCCATTCCATGGAAAGGTGGGAGAAACCTGTGCTGTAGCTCTTGGCATCTCCAAAGCTTTTGATAGAGTTCAGCATCGAAGGTTTCTCAACAGGTTACTATCTTTTGGACTCCCTCCGTGCATGTGTAAATGGATTTCCAGCTTTCTCTCAGATTGATCCCTTCGTGTAATGATGTTGATGTTGTTTTCTCTCCTCAGACTTTCCTGTCAATGCCGTGTCCCTCAGGACTCTGCCATTTCACCCACTATCTTCCTGAGATTTTTGCTGATGATAGCACACTCCACTCGTGATACTCATATGACAGTCCTTGCAATGCTTTAAGATCGCTTTGGGGGGAGGGGGTAAAGCAACCTATTCGACCTCATTGCTTTCAACCGCAGCTTTGCTTGTTTTCCCGTAAAAATGACCTCAGATTTTCTCTGCTTACTTTTGATAATGCTAAACTCAACAGTCAGGACCAAATCTCTCTTATTAGACTGACTCTTGCTCCAAACCTCTCCTGACACAATCACATCACTTGTATAGCATTAACAGCTTTCAAAAAACTTGGCATTCTTTTATGGTCAAGACAGTACTTCGCAGAACAGTTCCTGTAGATCCAGCAGATCTACAGGAACTGTCGTATTTGGAATTTGTACTCTGTATAAATCTCAAATCCAACCAACATTGGGATACTGCTCTCGTGTATCGGATGGTGCACCTAAGACCTAAAAATTCTTGATGCTGTTCAGAAAAGGGCAGTCTGGGTAATAAATGGCACGTCTCTTACAGACTTCAATTTCTGAAGTTCTACAGATATTTCCATGGCCATCGTTCAGCAGAACTATCATTCATTATGCCTCATATTTCTTCCAGATCTATAGGAACCCGTGTACAGCTGCTCAACATCCTTTTACAGTAACTACATACTTACTCAACTTACTACTCCCATCATCATTCATTTCTTCTACGTTAATTCTGTGAAAGTCTTCTCCCTCATGATGCATTTCCAACGGACTATAGTATTCAACATTTCAAGAAGAACATCAACAGCCGTTCATCAACAGCAGGAACATTATTCCTGCCCCTGTCCTCACACGTTTGTTATCTGTTTTCTATAAGTTTCTCTGTCCTTCGTGTGTGGAATAAATCTAAAAAAAAAAAAAAGCAATAAAATCTTTTTATTTTTGTTAAACTCTCTCTCTCTCTCTCTCTCTCTCTCTCTCTCTCTCTCTCTATATATATATATATATATATATATATATATATATATATATATATATATATATATATATATATATATACACACCCCGTATATATATATATATATATATATATATATACGGGGTGTCCCAAAATTCACGCAAGATTTAAATTTAGCGCCATCTGTGCGGTAAAGTGTTGCCAACGAGAAAAAAAAAGACAGCGTGACAGCTGACAGTTCAGGGTTATTAAAAATGACCACACACAGAGGAGAGAGTTCGTTGAATGGATTATGGAACAACAACAAGTGGATGCTTATTTTTCGAACAAAATCATCTTCAGCGATGAGGCTCATTTTCATCTTGATGGCTTCGTTAATCGACAAAATTGTTGCATTTGGGGTTCAGAAAATCCACGAGTGATTGTTGAGAAACAAATGCATCCACAACGTGTCACTGTTTGGTGCGGATTTTGGGCTGGAGGTATCATCGGTCCATTCTTCTTCGAAAATGCGGCTGGTAAGGCAATAACAGTTAATGGTGCTCGCTGTCGCGACATGATAATCCAGTTTTTTGTGCCTAAATTGCAAGATATGTGGCGACATGTGGTTTCAACAAGACGGTGCCACGTGCCATACAGCCCGAGAAACAATTCAATTACTGCATGAGTCATTTCCTGGTAGTGTAATTTCCCGTTTTGGTGATCAGAATTGGCCACCCAGATCATGTGACTTAACGCCGTTGGACTTTTTTCTTTGGGTTTTTTTAAAGTCTAAGGTTTATGCCAACAAGCCCACGACCACCCACGCCTTGAAGGAGGAAATTGGGCGCTGTATCAATATATATATATATATATATATATATATATAGAGAGAGAGAGAGAGAGAGAGAGAGAGAGAGGGATTTCTCTATACTTACTGAGCTATGGAGACTCTAAAAGTTGCATAAATTTGCCTATGTACGACACTAATAAAGACTATTACGCATATATAACCTTCTTATCTCTTCATATGCTCCGAATTAACTATAAACGTTTTTTAACTAAGTCTAGTCTTTAACCATTGTGAGAATAACTGAACTAACCAACACCGATTTTCATAACTGTCATGTTACAGTCCCCCCCCCCCCCCCTCTTCTACGCACTGGATGAATCTTCTCTGAATGTTTCCTGACATGCCTTAAAAACCTTGAGAGGTAAAGTTGTGAGCCGTGATGCAATATAGGCCCTGTTTCACCAATACCGAACTCAAATTCCATATCAGTCAAAATATCTGTCTATCTAATATTATCTTCTTACTGAACTGAATGTACTTGCATTGGTTCACATTAAATTTTAAACCCATTTTCCATCATTTCTATTCACTCGTCCACACCTTGTAAAGTTCATCCTACAAAAAAATGAGATCTGGAAAAAATTGACTACTCCAGACAGGTTTCTATCCTCAGCAAATAGAAATTTTAATCTAAATACTGAAACATAAATCATATATGAGTATATTAAACAACAGTGACCTTAACACTGCACCCTGGGATGCCTCGCTCCTAACCACTTAGCTCTTAATGTAGTATTTAAAATCCCCTTTAAAACGTTTTCAATAAATCACGTCAGCGATTACCTTGGTCATCTTCCCTCGTGACCTCATAAAAAATATGCAAGCCTATCATAATCGATCTTCCCCCTCCTTCCCTCTCCAGTGAAACGATGCTATGTCCTTCTTAACAAGTGATGCCTCTCGAGGACATTCTAGATAAGATTCCTAATTTTTTTTTTCATTAGACTATCTATAACACCAATAAGACTAATAGGTCTTTTAAATATATTAACTGTATTTAATAAAAATAGATTTCCATATATACAGTAAAAATATTAATAGGTTTAAGTCTCCTTTCTTGAAAATTAAACTGTTCAAACTAAATACTGTACTACAGTATATACGAGAGAGAGAGAGAGAGAGAATGTGTGCTTTATTCTGAACAGCAGCAATCGATAAGTTTTTGATAGGAGTGGGGAAAAAAAAGCTAAGCTAAAAAGCCACAGTTACTAAGTTTATTGGTGGAAGGAACGAACAAAGAAAAATCAAGAAAACGCGATAAATCATTTTTGTTGTTTGATTTCACAAGTTTAATAATCTGATTTCGAAGTATTCTCAGTAACTGACACATTGATATATTAGCAGCTGAAAGCATGGGATCCAGCAAGCTAAAGAGGCTACCTTGAAATATTTGAAATTAAAGAAACAATCAAACCAACTATAAAGATTGTTTTTGAGAGTTCCAAGTTGTTCTCAGCAGGATGCCCTTTCAAAAAGACTGCAGTTCCATCAAAAACCATGCTAAGAATAGCATTGGAAAATATCAATCCATCTTCCCATTATTGTTAGGCTTAACAACTAAGGTTTATTTTCCCCAAAGCTAAGCAATTTAGGTTTCTAAAAAAATCTAATTATTTCTTATGATAGGAAGTTAATCCTATCTATATTGTCTACTTAGTAGACTCTACTACATTATTGGCGCGTGTTCTTCAGTCCTGTTTGCCTGTTTTGTGAGATGAAAACACGAATTTCGGGGATGAGCTCCCTATTACTTCACACGACTCTGGTAAACTCACTTTCACTTGGAAAAAAAAAGTCCCGATAAAGGTTCTGCGTATCTTGGACGAGATTCGAACCCAGATCTTTTCATTCAAAGGGCATCGAGACGTTCATTAGCTGAATGCGTCAATACGTGAGCTAATGAAAAATTCGAAATTAAATATAACATCTTGATATTTAATTCCAAATGATTTTCTAATTAAATAAATTAAATTTACAGTAATTAAGAATATTAAATGTAAATTATTAACTGAAATTGTAAATTTTGATTATAAATTACGCTTAAAATTATTCAAAGGAGGATTAAAGTGTGAAAAGAATTACAAGAATTGTGAAAATAATGAAAATGTACATTGGTAGGCTTAAGAATGTACAAAAGTGACAATAACCAAGTATAATAATAAAAAAAAACGTAATTAAATAATAGCTTTATATACCTGCCAATAGCATTCGATTGGTTTTCAACAAGTCCTTGCACAGCATCCGATGTCATCAATATCACATTGACTTGAACTCCTGATTTTAGATTCATCAATGACAACAACTTGCCCTAGCAAAAATGATAATGATGTGAATACTGTATAGACTTCTAAACGTAATTGTTTTTTGTCGACATTAAATAAATCCATTTACTGAATTATCAACTACAGTCCCGCCATCTAGTGACAAACGTAAATATTATGAAATCGTCAAGATTTGTCCTTTTTTGTTGTTATTGTTTACGTTTATTTTTCTCAAGATATGGAGAACTCCTTGTGTAAATTATAAATTCGTTCAATAGAAGCTGGTCCTCATTAAATTTTATGCTGTTGTTCAATTTAGTGTTTGGTATTATTTAATTTAATTCTAATAAGTTTCCTTTTTTTGTTATCCCTATTTTAATTGTTCCAAGTTTCTTGCATCCTCCATCTCTCTTTCCCTTGTTTGCTATGTCAACGAACTCTTCGCAAACACGCAGTCAAAAAGTTACTTCAGTGAATAAAAAAAATTAAAAAAAAAAAAAACGAAGAGTAAAACGCTTTCATTAAAAATAGGGATTTAGAAATAAATCTTGGATGCTTGGAGAATGATGAACTAGGCAAAAGTTTCCCGAACAAGCAATTTGTTCGCTTTATAATTAGAATGACTCGCTGTACGACTCGTGGGATTAATTGAGACCTCTGGAGATGGTTTAGAGGATTAAGTAGAAGAATCGACAGAAACTGCTTTCGTTCGCGTTAGCAGAAAGCATGTAATATGGAGAGATCTAGAAATTTCACCGATAACCATTGTCTCAAACGATATTCTTCACTTATACCAGCGCTAGCATCTAAGGGATCTGTTCTATTAATACTAAATGCAATGACAGCAGTTTCTTTGGTTTTTTTCAATGACGTCATTTTGGTTGAAGACGTTTCTGCTTTAAAACTAAAAAATGGGTTTTTATTACACTTGGAAAATTATTACAATTTATAATATTTAAATATTATAATGAAAATCAATTTCAAATCAGTTGTAATTATTTGGAAGGCAACAAAAATTGACGTTGCGATATCACTTTATTTGAATAATGTTGTATTTTTTAGATATCACAAAAATATTAGCAACAATGAAATTTCATGCATCAATATATTTATGCAACAATAGTATTTGCATCTAATGATGCAGAAGACAGAATACAAAATTTTAATTGATACTCAAAATGCTTATTGAATAACAACTAAAAAACAAGAATACTCGAATTGTTCACCAAATATGGAATTTTAATATTTGGGCAGATCAGTCGCTACACTTGAAAAAAAAAAAAAAAAAAAACTACGACAGAGATATATCATTATATGTAATTATTTCATATTTTTCATTTTATTCTATTTATTATATATATTTGGAAATATTGGCGCACTGATGAAATATTGTGTCCTTTGCTTCTCAGAACTGTTTTAGTGAATTTGACCGGGTCATCTATTGGGTCTTGGTTATTCCCACCACACACATACAGGGAGACCAGTCTACGAATAACAAGAAAGTTCGTCGACTCCCGTCTACATGTCGCATCTTTCTCATTTCTAGACAACACCCTTGATTCTGGGAGGGTTAGCGAACCTGTGCCCACGTTGATGCTCCACCTACGTCAACACCCACGACCCGTCCCCTGTAGGTGTAGTTTGTCATAATGTCGCTTCAAGGGTAGTAAAAGAAAACTACAATCTTACTTTTAAGAGTATCTACTCCCATACAATAAATTTCATATTTAATTGTGAAAAAACTATGATTAGGAATACTAAAGTGGTCAAATATTAATAAAAATATTATTTCAAATGTCCAATTTAATTTTAAATACTAGGAAATTATTATTTTTTTATAATGAAGTGACGAACTTTAAATTGTAGACTACACTTTTTGAGGGGTTCCCTCCCCTTAATTTTGTTTATTTATAAAATGTTTTTTTTTTTAGTTAAATAATCTATTTTTTTAAAGTAATAGTTATGCTTAATATTATCACAGCATTAATTTATGCTGTGATATTTAAAACTGAAAAGGAATAATTTTAATAATTATAAGTCTGAAAATATTTGTTTTTATCTTTGTAGACTTTAGCTTTAATTTTAAGTAAATTATAATAACATCCCTTCACAATCAATATTAGAAATTATATAATAAATCAATAACCAGCTTTGATTTGCATTCAATCAAAACGATTGTTTTAAAATATCCTATGAGCTTTTTAATTCTCTAATTGAAACATATTCATTCTTTTCTTTAAAAAAATCTATGATTTTTTTATAATAATATTGCATCTTAATTATTTATATAAAAAATTAAATTATAATAAATAATTAGCAAATATTAGTTATAAAAACTAGATAAAGAAAAGACATTACATTATTTCGGAAATAATAAAAAATAAATAATTTTTTAGACATAAGCTATAATTATTGTGGCTTAATTGTAGTGATAAGTGACGTCACTAGTATTGAACGATCTGTGGTTTTTCCTGGAAAACATGATTCTTCTATGTATACCTTCGCTCTTCCGTACGCAGGTAAGTAATTTTCTCAGTCTTTTCCCTAAAAGTGTTACTTTCGTTAAGAATAACCCCCCAGATCAGCCTTTACACCTAAGGAGTATATTCCAGTTTGTTTACAGTACACCTAATGCGTTGTGCAAACCTTCTAATAATTTATCCGAGAGTGTATTCAGCTTAATGCATAAATAATTTTATGAGGTGTTAAAATTTGAAACGTTGTCTAAGAAACAATATATGAAAGATAAACTCTATCTGGATTATCATTCCGGGATAGTGTAATGACCCCTCATGACATGATATACCACTAGGCATTCTCGAGGGGAGGGAAGTGGGGGGAAGTATTGGTAACGAAATACAGCCACCAGAGTTTTACGGTTCCCTTTTGCCACATAACTTTGGCATTTTTATTTCTCTGGAAAGTTTCCAAAACCCCACTTAACAACATGGAGGAATGCAACTTTGTAAAGCTTCAGAAGTTATATTTCTAAATATAATTTAAAGAAGAAAGAGCAAAACCAGGAAAGAAAAAAAAACGTATCTATTGACGTAATTTGATGCATTCGAAATGACATCTTTGGTTTGCAGCAAACAATAATTAAATGGATTATTCTGCTCTTGATACGAATCCATACTTGAAGTCTATTGATATGAAAGAATAGAATTTTAATCAGATTATTCTTTGAGAATCTTAATGTCTACCCAAAAAGAAAACTGCCGTAGATTTTAGTGCTTTATCTTCATTTATTATGAATATGCCACAGATTTTAATCGTAATTAGCATTTATTATTAATGATTTTATTTCTAACATTAACCCATTAATGTTTAATTAGCATTTAAATGCATGCCTTATTAGTTCTCCAGAAATGGAATAAATTCTATTGGACGAACATAACACGGACTTTCATTAACAGAAAATGTGTTTTAGCTGAAAACAAGTTTATTAAATATTAAGCCCGGCGTGTAATCCTTTGAATGATTAAATGATTAAAAATAGATGGTATTTTCATGTTTACAATCTTCCAGCTTACAAGAACTAAGAAAGATACTGATATTTGCTGGTTTGGAAAGGCACATTCTCTGGGGTACTCAAGTCTCTCGTGGGACTACAGAAAAACTTAGGATTACCAGAGATGTTTTCGTTGTAGCAAAGCAGCTTGGACTATAACTTCACTTTTCAACTTAACGAGTTCCAATAATAAAATGAAAAGCTAGTTTCGTGCAAATTTTTTAGATTGAAATTTATGTAAGGCTAGAAAAATATTCCCTTGTTTATTTCTTTTTAATGCAAAGGAAAGTTTAATACCATATCCAGCACTAAATATTTTTTCTCTGCTAAAAATCAGATTGTACAGTATTTTCTCGAATATCTGTGTGTGTGTGTGTGTGTGTGTGTGTGTGTGTGTGTGTGTGTGTGTGTGTGTGTGTGTGCGTGCTACGAAGTCATAACAAGGACAAATAGTTTTCTTTAAAAAGCGTTTACAGTTCTAGTACCACATTAATTTCTTTTTGCCAAGATAACACCGAATGCTTTAAAAATTCTGAATGTGAAGTTTTTTTTAAATTTTATTTTACGACGTAGTGTTATTAATTCCGAGTTTCAGCATTGCTACTTGTCATAGTGCTGCTGTTAAGTTACTGTAAACGAAATAAAAATGAAACATTTTTAGATTTGTCATCAACAAAATATTATATTACTGTAACTTGTTGTTGTAGTACGACGTGTTAATTAGTATTTTTCAAACTACAGTACATATGTAGAAAGCGAACAACAATGACATGTGATCAAACTAGTTACCCAAAAAAAGTTGTCCTTATAAGGACTTGCTTAAAGGGGCGAAGCAAGAATGCTTTTCATCTTCCCCGTTATCTGTAGAGGACAGTGTAGGGATAAGGTGTTATTGAGCTACTAAAGCTCTGATCATGGCTGGAGGGTAACAGCAATAACCGAGCCTCAGTTAGAACTTCATTGGCTACAGCATTGCCATCCATTACCCTCCAAGGGTATTAATCACCGCATCTCACGGTCGATATAAATTTCCATCTATTGCCCACCCAGAAAAAGGACGCAGGACATATATGGCGCTGAGGGTGAAACTTCACGCTTTCATATTCCCTATTGTCTGTTTCCGGAGCAGTGATGGGAGAGATTTGTGAGCTATTTTAGCTCGCCCTGAGTGGGCAGAAGGGGTTACTCGTCGTTGGGTGTTAGGATGGCTTTCGGTGTTTTATGTTTCCAGTGGTCATTACCGTCATAGTTTCCGGCTTGTTGTATTAGTTGGTTTGGATGCGTAGATGTCTTCATAAAGAATTTCTCTGCTAGGGAGCGTAGTAGTGGAGAGATGTAGGGGGATATTTATGTCCCGGTGGATCTGGGCATTCCTGATGAACCACGGGGCGTCCAGACTCATTCGCAGGCATTTGTTCTGTAGTCTTTGTAGCTTGAGGATGTTTGTCTTGGAGGTGTCGCTCCAGGCTGGGGAGGCATATATAATTGTGGAACCGATCACTGTCTTGTACAGTAGAATTTTGTTTCTTGAGTTTAGTTTGCTGAGTCTGTTGATCAAGGGGTATAGCTGGCCGATAACTTTTGAAGCTTTGGTGCATGTGCTCTTGATGTGGCTGTTGAAGCATAATCGCTTATCGAGAAGTATTCCGAGGTATTTGACTTCAGTTTTCCAGGGAATTTTAGAGTTAATCAGGGTGATTTCTCCTTTGGAGGATGCTCGTCTTCTTGTGAAGAGTATCGTTTTGCTTTTCTGGGGGTTTAATTGTAGTCGCCAGTCTTTAAACCATTTTTCTAGATTCAGGATGGCATCTTGTAGTTACTAGACACCATCCTGTATCCTCCTCTTGCATCCTCCTGTTGGAGAGGTATGATTTGATCAGGTGTATTGTGTTTAGTGGAAGGTTAGCAATGATAAGTTTGTAGAGGAGGCCTTGGTGCCAGATCTTATCGAACGCCTTTGAGATGTCTAGGTAGACGGCTCCAGTCTGTTGATTCCAATTAAATCCTGTGGTGATGTATTCTACCAGTCTATGGATCTGTTGGATGGTGCTGTGATTTTGACGGAAGCCGAATTGTTTCTTGTGGAATGATATTTAGTTGGTTGACATGATCTTGGAGTTTGATGAGGATGATTTTCTCAGCTATTTTCCCTAAATTGGATAGCAGGCTGATGGGATGGTAATTTTCAGGTAGGTGTGGGTCTTTGCCTGGTCTGTGAATTGGGATGATGTCAGCTATTTTCCATGACTGGGGGGAAGTGCTGCCATTTGAGAATGGTGTTTATGATGTTTGCCATATGTGCTATGGCTTTGCGTGGTAGTGCCTTGATGACTTTGTTAGTAATGCCGTCAGGACCTGGGGCTTTTTTGATCTTGAGATGGTTGATGATGCCGATTATTTTGGTAGGCGAGGTAGGCATTATAGGGCTTGGATTGACATCTGGACGATTTACTGTGAACCTGACTTTACGATGGATCTTGTATACATGGCTGATGTTTAGGTTCTCATATGCAGGACTGCATTGTTTCTCTAGGTTTCTTGCTATGGCTTCGGCATTGTCAGCATCTGTGTATGCAAGGTGCTGTTCTGCTTGCGGAGGGGGGGGGATATTTGCGCTTGTTCCTGAGGTTGTTTAGGAATTTCCATATGGAATGATCTGCTGTAGAGATGGAGATGAGCTTGTTGTCCCATTGTTGGTTTCTGTGGTTCTGGAGAGCTTCTCGGACAGATTTGTTTAATCTGTTGAGGGCTGGTTTGTCCTGGGGAGTACGAATGTTGTGATATCTTTTTCTTTGTCTGTTTTTTTTCCCCTTATTAAGTATGATTTCTTGAGGCGGTTTTGTTTGTGGGTAATCGTGTATACTGTGGCTGCTGTTATGGCTTTCTTGATTTGATTGGTGAGGTTCTTTATTGCCGTGTCTATTTCTTTCTTGGCTTTTATATGGGGAACCGGACCAATATGTTCTGGTTGTACTTTTCTAAGTTTCTCCCAGACAATGGAGGTTTGGGGGGGGTGACTGGTCTTTGTTCCCTAAGTGAAGTAGGATTGGGTTGTGGTCTGATGATAATTCGTTCAGTGCTTGAATGCTGTACTGGTATTTGATGTTGTGTAGGATGGCGATGTCTGGGATGTCGGCTGTGCGAGTTGGGCTGTGGTGGGCTGGTTCCATGGGTCCTATTACGACAGCGTTGTTTAATATCCTGTGTAGCTGAAGAGGATACCATTTTTATTTGTGGTTCTGCTGTTCCAGGAGGGATGTTTGGAGTTTAAGTCCCCAGCGACGATGAATTCATTTGTGCCTAGTACAGCATTCAAGTCAGAAAATAGCAGGGTCTTAGCAGGGGAGTTGTAGGCTGCGTAGATTTTAAGTCTTCCAGTTGAGTTTGTGTGGACTTCGACACCGGTGAGTTCTAAGTTGGGGGTTGAGGGGGGGGGTGAGTATTCCATTGTGCCTGATGCAGTTCCTGATAAATATTGCTGTACCACCGCCTCTGTAGTCCAGTCGGTCATTTCTATATAGTGTGTAGCCTCTCAGTTTTGAATTGTCTCTGCAGGTCTTAGATGAGTTTCATTAATTAGGATGATGTCAGGGTTGTATCTGTGAGAGAATTCTTGAAGCTCCAGCGACTTGTTTTTTAGGCCATTGGCGTTCCAAGCGGAGATCTCTAGTGAGTCTGGGAGTAATCGAGTTTTATTCATTAACAAGCATTGATAAGATGGTTTGAGTTTCTTTTAGAAATCTTTTTGTGGAGTTTGGTGAAGGGGTTCACGTACTGAAGTCTTGAAGCATGTTTGCCAATGAGGCTGTGATGACTATTGTCATGTTTGGAAGAATTTAGTCCTGCTGGATATCTTTAGATGAGCGGGCTACTTCGGCGTATGTCCTGCTTCGACGGTGGCTTTCCAGACTGTTGGTATTTTCCATTTGTGAGAGCTGGTATTTTGTTGTCTTTTGTTGGGTGTCAGGCAACTGGGGAGCCGTTGACTCTGGTGCCTGTGGGCAGGGTTGAGAGATCTGTTTCCTTTTGTTGTCTGTTTTATTCTTAGGGTAGTGACTGCAGCCTCTGCAGTTTGCCGGGTGGGGGGGGCGCTGTCCACGCACTTGGCTGGTGAAGTACTGGGTTTTGAGTAGGTTTCTGTGGGGTGGTTTTTTCCCACATTTGAGGCATTTGTAGTCTGCTCTGCAGAATTTCTGTGCGTGTCCGTACTTCTAACATCTGTGGCACTGCCCTGACGAGGCTCTTTCCCTTAGTGGCTCAGTTGTGATTTTCAGACCACAGACTGTTGTTATGTTGTATATGTTCTTGTGTGTGTTGGGTATCTATACGAGTACTAGGGGCATTGGACTCTTGTCGGCCCGTAACATTCTGCTGACCTTGACAGGTGGAAGATCGTGGAGGTCTTCAGTTATTTCATCTGTGCAGATGTTTTCTGTTACTCCCCTGAGTACAACTTTTTGGTTTTTCTCCGACTTCAGTGAGTAAGTACGATATGTAATATCTAACTCATCCATGGTTTTTGTGAGGAGTCTGTAGTCGCCTACTGTGGCAGGCTGGATTTTAACTCCGTCGTCTATGTTTTTTGCCCATGAATAGGCAATTTGCATAATAGGCCTGAGGGCTGTCCATCGTTCTTTTTCCCGTAGTACAATTGGAGGAACTTTTTCATTGTTGGGTGTGGGGAGGTCAGTTTTGGAGGGCATCTTCTTCCATACCCTCGTTTATCTGAGTCTCCCGTGTTTTTCGCTTTTTTTTTCGAGCGTGAGTTTCAGTATCGTCTTTTGGTGTGGGAGCAGAGATTATCAGGTTCATCTTCCCTTCTTCCCCTGGTGTTGAGTTGTCCTCTTCTGTGGAGTCATCTGTGGCTGAATATAAGTTTAGAAACCCTGGCCACTCTACCTCAAATTTCTTCAACAGTTTTTTGAGGAGGTCGAGCGCCAACTTCTTATCCAGAGATTGGACAAAGTCTCCGGGACTTAAACGGTTCATGTTTAAAAGTATTCAAATATGCTTACCTGAGAAATATTTTTAATGGCGAAGAGAACGGGCAAAGGCCGGAAAATTGCATCAAAAGTCAAAGTCTTGCCTTGTATTCCGCTATCAAAGAAGATCCACAAAATCTAAAACTCACTTATCACCACTGAAATCAAAAACATTCTTCGCAACAACAACCATCATGCCGGTATTCATCTTCCGCCATCTTGATCCCCAAAACTAAATGTCAAAACATTCAACACAGAAAAAGTTCTTAAAAGAACTGGGAGATGGACTGAGTCCTTGACTCTTTATCCTGTCATCTGAATGAAGAATATCTGTGTGGATGGGGTGTTATTGAGCTAAAACTCTAGTCATGACTGGGTAATGGCAACAGCCGAGCCTCAGTTAAAACTTCATTGGCTACAGCATTGCCATTTGTTACCCTGGAAGTCCTAAAAAGGACTTTCTTCTTCTCTTCCTTTCTACCTTCAACCCAGAAAAAGTCCTTATAAGGACTGGCTTAAAGGGTCGAAGCAAGAATGCTTTTCATCTTCCCCGTTATCTGTAGAGGACTGTGTAGGGATGTGGGGATAATGTGTTATTGCGCTATTAAAGCTCTGATCATGGCAGGAGGGTAAGAGCAATAGTCGAGCCTCAGTTAGAACTTCATTGGCTATAGCATTACCATCTAATTACCCTCCCAGGGTATTAATTACCGCATCTCACGGTCGATCAATCCTAAATCCCCAGAAAAAGTCCTTATAAGGACTGGATTAAAGGGGCGAAGCAAGAATGCTTTTCATCTTCCCCGTTATCTGTAGAGGACAGTGTAGGAATAAGGTGTTATTGAGCTATTACATTATAGCTCTGATCATGGCATGAGGGTAACAGCAATAGTCAAGCCTTAGTTAGAACTTCATTAGCTACAGCATTGCCATCCATTACCCTCCAAGGGTATAGGATTGAACGAATCCTTTTTTTTTGAGCTCCCCAGAAAAAGCAATTGTCATAAATTAATTGTAATATTATGATATAAAATAAAAAATGGTGTATTTCATATTTTTATAATTTTAGAAAATTATTTTTAAATATTTGATATATTTAAAAGTTTTCATACATTTCAAAGAATTAGTTATGATTAAGATTATTCGATGACTACGAAGCCCTGATAAAAAAATAAATAAATAAATAAAATATGGTGATAATTGACTACAAAAATTATCGATGGACTTTCATTTTCTGAGTCAACAAGAGGAGATAAGAGAAACCTAAAATCTATCAATCGCTGTATATAATATATTCACTAAAATTTCCATTGTATTAAAAAAAATATAAAGCAGTATTCGGTTTAGCTTTCTTGCTCGTATATACTGATTGATTCTTATATCAACAGATTGTTTCAACGATGCCCTTTGGTTGGAAAGACCTGGGTTCGATTCTCTTCTAGAATGCTAAGATCCTTTATCAGGGACTTGCAACTGAAGGTGAGTTAGTCGGTCTCATACGAAGCTGCAGGGGTTTTCCTTCCGGAAAACTTGGGGGGGGGGGGTTCATCCCTCAAAATAGACAAATCGTTCAGCAGAACATACGAAACTAACAAACCGAATATACTGGCCTCATTGCCGTCATTCCTCTGACGCAACAAAACATATATCGAATAGACTGAGAGGTCACCGAAAATTAGAAGAGAAGAACGCATAGGGAATGTTTTCTATGCGGTATTTCCACTCAGTATTTCCTATATGAACAAAACACAATCAACTGTCCTTTTTAACTGCAGAGTTCGCATATTGAGTCAAGAAAGGAGATATAAAAGACCAGAAAGAATACGATTATTAATCATGATCTGATTCTTGTAGGCTGAATGGAATGAATAATAATTAATTATTCAACGATGCCACATGCATTATGTGTTTAATTAATTACAACGTCATTAATATATAATTAGTTACAAGGGATGCATCAGTTTCAAGCATTTGCTAATTTTCTATCTCTGTCGCAATCCATTTTCTATCAAAGACTTTTTTTTTTAATTGCTGTAGCTTATTCAAGTTTTCAGTTGGATCACGATCAGAACTATGATAAACTATAATCACATACACTGTTGTTGTTTACCATTAAGAGGGGAACCAAGAATATTAAGACAAAATCTTGTCTATCAGCTGCATGTTATAAGGAAACTGGTCGCTATCTCTATAGTGTCAAGTCCAAGAGTCTATGTACTCTCGCTGCATGTCCTTACTGTACCCTTTCATCTAACTCTGAATCAATAATGAGACGTACAGTCAAGGACAGTAACAATGCAACCAGCGGCGGCTCGTGCATAGGCACTGCGGAACTGCAGCACTCCAATTTTTCTCGATATATAAATATATTTATTAATTTATTTATATTTTCTTGTAATATTTAATTTTATCATCAACAATCCTATACAATTCTCTTATTTTGTATAAAAAACAATAAAAATCCATCTTGTAGCACTTAGGAGGGCGAAGGACGCTAGCGGCACTGTGTTTACCACAGTGTCATATTGTTACACACGCAAGCATATGCACGTCATAGTGAGATGCGAGCTATTAGCGTAATGCGGCACTGTCCGTCGAGCAGTTCCACTGCTGTTTATATGCAGTTTGCGCCAGTAGTAGAGTGTTCGTAGTGCTTATCGTGTTTACTCCGTCTCTTTAAATATTTGGACATTACAATTAAAGACATAACATTTGTTATAGTTTTTATTTTAGAATATTATTGGGGTTATGATAATAGATTTTATTTTAAGTAATTTTGAATTACTAAACTGTATAATTTTATCGATAATAAACAATATTTTTTCATGTTTAATTTTTTTTAAATTTTTACCATAATTTTGATATTCAAACACGTATACACTGTACTTACAGTGTGTATGTATATTTCGAAAGTTGCAGCACCCCCACGATTTCAAGCCACGAGCCACCCACTGAATGCAACTGAAATAAATCTTCCTCAAAAAAGCAACCAAATAAATAATAATAATACCAATAAAATATCAAGTCAAGCACAATATACAAAACATGCTCGATCCCTACAAAAAAAATTACTTTGATATCCTCTTTATTAGCATAACATTGATGGAATAAACGCCAACATTAATGATGCACGTCACTTACAAACATCCTGACTTCTTTACCGAAACCGAAATTGCAGGTACATCATCGACAACAGTCCAATTTTGAGATTAAACACGTCATGACTCTTTTTACAACAAGGGTGGCATCTTTGCCTTGGTAAGATTCGACACAGCTTGAGAGACAATGGTCAATTTAGAAGTGCCCTTTTAGTTTCCTCTGAATGAAAGGGGACCTTGCCCTATTCAGTAAACATCCTAAATTTCCTCTGTTGTATTTGGAGCTCTCCAAATTCCGAAAGCCATTTTGATTTCACTTTCTTCTCCATGAAGCTGGCTGGACTTTCTTCATTCCAGCTATTCAGATCGTGAAGTAATCTTCCTAGACGACATTAATGTCTCAAATTGCAACGGACTTCCGTTTTCATGAACAAGATAGACGTCATGCGGAAGCCTACATCTACCAACTTGAATTCTTGGTAATCCCCTTTCCACCCAATACTTTTTAAAGTAGTTTTATTTCCATGTACATCATAGGAGTTAACTATTCTCTCTTGGTAACGCACATCATAATCTTACGCAACTTTTCTATCATAAAGAATGCCCTCTCTTCAACCAACCACAACCTTGTGTCCTTTAGAACTATAAAGTTGGATTATCTCCAGAACTTCTACTTTCTTTCAATGATTTGACTGTTACTTTCGGCCTTTAGAATCAAAATCTGCTCTGAGCCAGTTACAAAAATTATTCTCAACGGCATGAAGACTTTCATTTCCAATTATATACCAAATTATCATCTACTTTCCAAGCCCTGGTTCAACAGAATGTGCGATAAAGCAGTTGAAGAAAAAACTCAGTTTACAATACAATACAAAACAACTCTCAGTTAACCCAAATCTGACTTCATAAAGATGAATAGCAAAAAACTTGCTTCCTGTCTAAATACAAGTCGTGCCTTTTGGTCCATTCTTAAAAGCCATTGGAAGCACCTTCTTTTAACTTGTGCTCCCCCTCATCCCCCCCTCTCTCTCTCTCGTCCAGATGGCACCATTATACAACAACCCAAAATAAAACCAATACGGCTTCATTTTTCTCCTCCAATTCCTCCATATATCACCACAGCAAATAACCTCTTACTATATCTGAAACTAAGCACCTTATCAGTGGTGTAGGTTTTGGGAAAAATACATCAGAGAAATCACCAGAACTTGGACAATAAGTTCCGACGTCATCGCTTCATTTATACACAAACGTCGTTCCAGAATTTGAGTATAATTGGAGAACTTCATCAATAATCAACTATTACTTCACTACCGATAGGCTTTCCAGTTAATCAACGACCACCATTATAGATTCCGCCAATTAAAGTCGACGGTTAATTTCTTAGTCCGCATCACTCACCAGTGGCCATATATCATGGAATATTTGCAGCAATACGTGCTGTCGCTCTTTCATTTCCAGTGCTTTTTATCATGTTTAACATCGAGTAGCGCTGAGCAAATTGCACTCTTCGATTTAGCTGCTACCTCTGTAATTGGGTAGCAATTTTTCTTTTTGGTTGTTCACTTTGTCATGACGGATAGTCATCCTCTCTCTCTCTCTCTCCCTCCGAGAGTAACACTAATGGCAGGGGTGCCTTAAGACGCTGATCTATCACTTACCCTTTTTCCACCATATATAAACTACCTGTTCTTAATCATCACTAAGCTTTTCCCATAACTTTGCTGTTGATAGTAACCTCTATTCATTTTCATCATTTGAAAAACCACGCTCTGCTCTCACAAACCATGCAGATATTTCAACCAGATCAATGTCTAAGACACTACAGCCAGTGTCTTAGACATTGATCAATCAGTTGGACTAGTACAATCTATTCACCTTCAATGCCACCAAAATGCAATCTTGTCTTTTCTCTTATAAAGAGATTATTGTCAGTAATACACAAATCACCAAATAAGATCAGATCTCTCTATTGGACTACTAACAGCACCCTCCAGTCTCCTGTCATAAACACTCACATCAATAACTCCTCATCTTCCAAAAAACCAGTCATTCTCTTCTGCTCAAAATGCTATTTTTCACCCACCCAATTACTAACTCGATACAATTTCCAGATTCGCCCATCCTTAGAATGCTGTTAGCAAGTTTGAGATGGCATATATAAAACTTCTCGAAAATTTTCGTTTCTGTTCATGAGAGAAGGATTTCGGTCCTAGATGACCCCCCCCCCCATCACACACACACACACACACACAGACTCGTTTCAATCTCTATCTCACAGTGTTTCAGCATTCCATCTCTTCTACAGATACTTCCGTAGCCACTACTCCAATAAACTGGGAACCCACCATTCCTCTAGTTTTTTTGTAGGATCTGTTAAAACACTGGCAGCAACAGTAGCTGTCCAAACCCCTTTTACTCCAACTGCAAACACAACGAACGTGCTCTTCTTTCCCTTTTATTTTATCCACCTCTGTTCTCTGAAACAGCCTTGCCCACAATGTGTTTCCCAACAACCGCGACCTCCAAGTCTTCAAGGAATATGTCCACAGATTTCCTCTTTCTCAATTCTCTCCCACCTGCGCATTACATACCAATGGTGTGCTATAGGTTCCTCTACCTTTTGTGTATACGACCGTTATAGAAATGTATTCTCTAGATGTTTTGTCTGTTTATGAGTAAAGAGAGTGGGTACCCTAGTTTCTAGGAGCAAAATTCATCAACTTCGTATGAAACACACTAAATCAGCTTCAATTAAAAAGAATAAAATACACAAAATATCCGTGAGAATGTGATAGAGTGAAGTGGTAAACTATATATGAATACGGATTGATTCTCAAGTTTCTACGCATTTTAGTGGTAGGTATGAGATGCGTATGAGATTGAAGAGATGGCTTGAACTCCGTGGCATTCGAAAGCACAAGATGGGACTGAGTGGAGGACTCTGGAGGAAGCCTTCATCAAGCAGTGGACAGAAAATGGCTGCTGCTGCTGATGATGAAGCAGTGATTTGTACAACTTCGATGTCTAGTCTTTTGAGCACGGTTTTACCGAATTAAGTAAAAATAACCAAAAATTTAAATAATAATAATAATAAACTTAGCCCGCCCGCGCTACTAATATAATATAGGTTTACAAAGCTAAATGTCCAAGAGTCAAGTAAAAAAAAACAACAAAAAATTGCGGCATTTCAGAACTTGTTGGCACATAATTAAGGATTCATTTGTTTTGTATTTTTTATTGAGAGGTTAATGCAGTTAAATTATAGAAAATATTAGGATAAACAAAACGAACCTATAAATTAAACAGACCTTAATGCCTCCAACATCAACGATGTCAGTGATACACTAATTTGAAAAATCACGAATAACGAGCGATATTCCCTGAAGTCTGACATTGATTTCATGTGTCATTTGCTTCACGTTTAACACACGGTTGCACCACAACACACGACATTATTAACTTTTTCAAATCAATAGACTTTGCTAAATGATGCAGGAGATGAATCCAATACAAGAGATGATTCTGAATATTTCTCCGACTTCGAGAAGAATAATTTGAATGCACTTTCTGCACAGTATTTTTAATTCCCGGAATATGTTCGATCGTGATATCATTTATCTGGATAACCGAGATGATGAAGTTGAAATAAGTGTGTGATTAACAATATCCTTTATAGCATCTCAAGAAGCTCTGAAAGTTCCAAAGACTGCAACGCTTATGAACTTGATGAAAATAATTGTATGTACTATTAAATTGTATACATAACATTTAGAGTTACATAATTATATTATTAATTACATACTATAAATGAAATTATAAGATTTTGAAATTTATAAACATTCCATTATGAATTTTTTGAACTTTCGTTCTTTTTTTTTTTTTAAGAATTTTTTTTCTAAAAATTACATTAAAATCAAAATACAGTTTTAGTAACAGAAAGCATTGCTTTTGTGTTTGCAAAGGAATGAGCATCTTGTGTGATAATATTTATTTTTCTAATGATTGCATTAACGAGTTGTGGTCCCTATGCTGTTGAGGAAAAAGTGCCAGAGAAGGACGTGGGATTTTTTATTTTTATTTTTTATTTTTTGTACGTCTTTCAAGTGCATTTAAGAAGTGCTTCAAATCCCTCGACAGAAAAGACATTAATGAGAAAAGGTCTTTTAAATCAGAAACAATGACGCTGTGGCCCTTTAAAAAAGAAAGAGAGGGGGAGAAAGGGAGAGAGAGAGAGAGAGAGAGAGAGAGAGAGAGAGAGAGAGAGAGAGAGAGAGAGGACAGGGGAGATAAAAAAAAAAAGACGTCACTTTCAATGCCATCGCATGCATGGGACCAACAATTAAGAAAGTAAGTTTAAACTTCAGTGACTTGCACGCAGGGACGTCTGCCTGACATATCGAGGCAACAGAGGAATGAGAACGTACACTAATTCATTTTCAGATTACCAGAAAGTGTACCCTGGAAGAAAAGAAAGAAAAAAGAAATGTACCGGAAGTAAAATTAGCAAATTTTTATGGATGGCGCCGCCTTGTTAAACAGAAAAAAAAATTCCCCTTTTCAGACATCTGCCATTTCAATTTTAAGATTTTTTTTTCCCATTAAGTTTCTTTAAAATGAAAAGGATTACCCATTTTTCTAATTATTACAAGTAAAAAACCAGAGATCGGTAAAATGAGTGGCCGGAACTGGATGACTGCATCACAGATCCGAACCATAAAATATCTACTTAAATAAAAATAATAAAAAAAAAAAAAGGTCGCCATTGTCATCACTAACTCAATTGACATCAATAGAAATCGGTGAAAGTGACAATTTATTTGGCTTCATTTTAAAGAATTAATCTTAGTATCTTGATAATCTCAATATTCTGCGGGATTTGCAGAACTTTTCTTTCATCATCAAGTAAAATGCTAACTTTGAAGCACCAAATTAAATTTTAAAAAATGTTATTAACGCTTTTATGTATTATAAACATATCCAAATATTAAAATTTTATCTATTTATATATACAATTTTATTAAATAACTATCAAACTATTTTACACACCTATATTTTTTAATAATATTAATTGTATAACTGAAATATTTTTATTTTTCAATTAAGAATATTATGAATACCCGTTTAGTGGCCGGGCTAAGAATAGCTCCACTGTAACCTATGCATGTCGTAAAAGGCGACTAAAATGGACGCAGTGTTTCGAGAGTTTCGCTCTCTCGGGTTTCTTCCGGAATTTTTCTCCCGGTGAGTCGGGGGGGAAGGGGAGGTTTGACCTGAGAGAGCATTTTGAGTCTCTTGGGGGAGGGTGTTCTCCGGCATGGCCCGCGAGGGGCCTTGTCGGTGGATGCCTTTCCCTGGAATATGAGCGGCTCTGCTCGGTGATAGGGTGAGCCTGTCACTGAGTGAGCCAACGCTGAGTTGGACGATCTTTCGGCAACTATCGAGTGGTCTAGGGATCGTTCTAATTTTTAAACAGAGCTTTACTTTAAAATAGCTCCACTGTAGCCGATGCATGTCGTACGAGGCGACTAAAATAGGTACCCAGGGAGGGTAATGGACTGTAGCTAATGAAGTTTTAACTGAGGCTCGGCTATTGCTGTTACTCTCCTGCCATGATCAGAGCTCAGTAACACCCTATCCTTATATTGTGCTCAACAGATAACGGGGAAGATGAAAAGCATTCTCGCTTCGCCCATCTAGCAAAAAAAAAACAGTTAAAATTGTATATTTATTTTTCTGTTAACTTCAACAATATCACTCTGGAAACAATAACGTTTCGCAATTTTGGTGTTCTAGAAACAACACATCACAATACCAGTTCGCAACTAGTTAAACAACATGTATCCTAACCAATGCACAGGAAGAAGAGAAACAACAGAACTGGCCCCGAGATCTCCTGACTAAATCCTGTCGATTTTTCTTTTTGAGGCTTTGTTATGGAAAAATCTTATTCTGTCAAATTCCAAAACCTGAACATCTACAAAAGTGAATTACTATCGTCTGTCAAAACAGTTAATCCCGATATGCCCTCTCGAATAAAGAGAAACACGGTACTTCGTCTGCAAAGGATTGAAGGGAAATATATTGAATATATTATTTGAAAAAAATTCCACATTTCTAGACTTGAGGACACTCTGTATATTTACTTTTCAAAAATATTAACGTAATAACTTAAATATTTTTATTTAATACATTAATAAAACTTCACGCACACACACACACACACACACACACACACACACACACACACACACATATATATATATATATATATATATATATATATATATATATATATATATATATATATATATATATATATATATATATATATATATATATATGTTTTTCTAAGAATGTTTCCAATATATGTTTCTTTTTATTTTTTTGTTTTATTTATTTATTTTTTTTTTTTCAAATTATTTTCTTGAAATAATTTCTCTCACATCCTCTGATTTTTTTACTGACCTCTTAACAAAATGACCGAACGGTGACCATAGACGAGGGTTCGGGTCTCCGACAACCTTTCCCTTTTCTCCGGTTAAGGGGTAAAACGAAACATTGCTTTTAATAGCTTCCAGATGTAGAGAACAATAGAGGGAAGGGATGCAGAGTGCGAGGTTCTTCGTGGAAATGTTTTTCTAAGAATGTTTCCAAACATTCTTTCCTGCAAAAGGGAAGCATTTTAGGAGATTATTCTCATTTGGCCTGTCGTTCTCACAGCATCAGTAGTGAGAGTTGCAAATAACTAGAGACGTTATACGCAACCGCAAATAACGTCTCTAGTTATTTGCGGTTGCATAATTCCTGTGTGAATTTCAAGAGGAATCAAATCATCTGATAATTAAATTTTGTGATTTTACGTTAACTAGTTGTTAAAAAGTTAATTTTCCAAAGCGGTCGGTTTCAACGATATCATCAAGGCTGTATTTGGTAAGTCAAATTAATTATTTCACGGTGTGGAATTTTTGTGGTTGTATTTCCAATCCCATTAGTAATGTTTTTCTGAAATATATAAGGCTCAGCGACCTCAAGTAATTCAAACTGATTGCACGTAATTTATAATAGATTTATGTTTTCTTTTTAATGAATTCATTGCGCAACTCGTTAAAAATAAACTTAGAGGAATGAAATTAACGGAGATTAAAGTATTCGATCGTTACGACGACGATGATTGAATATTTACAATTTTATTTTAAATATTACTACCGTAAAAATATCTAATAATATTACAATAATATTCGTCTTTATATTATATTTTGATTTAATTATCATAAAATTTAAAACACTATTTCTAATTTCCAGTTAAACAAAAGATGCTTCGTCGTAAAAAATTATGGGGTGACCAATATCGCAAGAGAAAATCTCAGATTCAATTAGAAATGAAAAGGCAATCGGGGGCTTTGCAAAAATTCTTAAAAGAAGATCCAGCTTTCAGATAATCCGTAATAAGTGAAAATGGGGTTCTCGAAGACAATAAAAACGAGCCTTCTTTGCAAGTCAGTCTACGGGAGAGGCGGATAGTGTGATCAATTCTGTTCTTGGAGATGATGAATTCGTTGGTAATATGTCGGATCCTGAAACCTGGTCATCTGTTATCACGGATTCATTTAGATGGGAGGCAGTTTAAAAAGGACCAACAAAGCCAAGAGCAGATATTAATTACCCTAAAGATAAAAATAACCGACGATTTATAGTTGCAAGCGTCAAAAGGAAGCTGAGAAATGGAGAGGAGATTAATCGAATATGGCTTGTTTATTCACCCATTAAAAACGAAGTATTTTGCTTTTTTTGTAAACTCTTTAGTTCGACAAAAAATTCTGTTACTGAGGATGGTTATAATGACTGGAGAAATTTGAATCCTTAAAGAACATGAAACCTCATCAATTCACTTTGAATCACATAAAAAATGGATAGAACTCAAGAAAAGGGTTTTTAGTAATAAAACATTAGATTCATATTTGCAAACCAATTTGAGTGCTGAAACTCGTCATTGGCAGGGAGTATTAGAAAGACTATTCGCTATAGTCGAATTTCTCGGCCATCAATGTCTCCCATTTAGGGGCTCATCAGACAAATTGCATAAAAGCAACAATAGTAATTAGTAGAGTTGCTGGCAAAATTTGATTCGGTCATGGCAGAGCATCTGCAAAGAATGAAATCAAATGAACTCCATAATCACTATTCAGGGGAAAACTGATCAAAATGAATTAATACAGCTAATGTCTCTGGCAGTGCGAAATAAGATATTAGAAGATTTGAAGCAGGCGAAATATTATTCAATAATTGTTGACTGCAAACCAGACGTAAGCAATATTGAACAGAGGTCAATAACAATACGTTTTGTCAACATCAATCAAGGGCTAGAAATTTGCGAGCACTTTCTAAATTTCATTTCGGTAGAGAAAACAACTTCATCAGAACTTGCCGATGTAATTTTTATGGAACTTGAAAAGTCAGGTATTCCCATAAGTAATACGTGCGGTCAAGGTTACGACAATGCTTCAAACATGAAAGGCAGACATTCGGGTGTTCAAAAAAAAAGATACTTGATGAAAATAATCCAGCGTTTTTTGTTCCTTGCCATGCTCACTCGTCGAATCTTGTCATCAATGATATTGCTAAATCATCTCATATCACCGTTTCATTTTTTAGATTAATACAAGGTATCTATGGTTTTATGAGTGGATCTACAAGACGCTGGTCTATTTTAATTGAAAAGGTGGCTAACTTAACTTTAAAGCCATTGAGTGAAACTAGAATAGAGGCGATCAAACCTTTCAGGTTTCATTCCGGTGAAATTTATGATTCCCTTGATGAAATAAGTCAAGATTCGTCCTTTGATCCAATTTCTCGACATGAAGCCGAAACATTGGCAAATCAAATTGAAGATTTCCGTTTTACTTGCTGTATCGTCGTCAGCATAATATTTTAAAGACCATTAATATAGCCAGTAAGTATGCACAGGAAGAAAAAATGTGCATTTCTCAAGTTGTTTATATTAAAATCAATCCTAAAAACCTTAAAGAAATGTCGGTCGGACATTGCATTTGATGAGTGTCTAGAAGAGGCCAAAAAAATTGCCGTTGGTATAGAGGTCCAACCATTTTTCTCCGTAAAGAATCGTATTCGTCCCCGACGAGAAACTTTTAACTCTGCTCCTGATGAATCCCTAATTGATTTGAAGATGCAATTTAAAGTAGATTTTTATTTCTATGTCTAGGACGTAATAATCATTTCCGTAGAAGAAAGAGTTATGCAATTACCATAACCACAGTAATCTATTCGGTTTTCTATATGATGTAAATAAATTAAAAAAAAAACTTTCTAAAGATGAACTTTTAAAAAAATGTTTGGATCTACAAGCAGCACTAACAAACTCAAATGACATCGATGAGACTGACTCGGATGGCTCATTAGATGATTGGACACCATTAGATGTGTTGCAATTCATTTTGCCAAATGATTTTGCTCCAAATATGGCCGTTGCATTGAGAATCATGTTAACTCTCGCAGTAACTGTAGCGTCGTGTGAAAGAAGTTTCTCAAAATTAAAACTTATTAAAAATTATTTGAGATCAACGATGTCTCAAGGACATCGAAAATGTCTGACAGGACTGGCAACTATCTCTATAGAGCACGATGTTCTTAAAAAAATCATATTTGAAGATCTAATTCACGCCTTTGCATTTGCAAAAGTCCGAAAACAGAAATTCTTGTAAATATATATGTGACTTTTAGATTGAATTCAACGTAACTATATTCAATTTTTGTTATTTTTATTATTAGTGACATTTTAATTATTATGATGTGTATTAATTTTTATATCAAACCTTTAGATTATTCAATACATGAAAATTCAGAACAATCAAATTTTAAGGTTTCTCATTAGTGAAAGCATGAAAAATGCCTTTGCATGAAAGCACGAAAAAGGTGCCCCCAAAGGCTCCGCGCTTGAAGCGCAAAAATACCTTCGGCCGGGCCAATATGAAGCAAACAACATCGGCATATCTCTGTCAAAATTTCAACTAATAATTATACCCAAATTTATGCTTTAATTTTATTGTCTATTTTCAACATTCCACAAGTAACACTTCCACTCCTAAATGGCCTATGCAGATAAAAGTCTTTGAAGAGCAATTATAAATAGCTATCAAATTAATTACATTGTTCGCTGAAATTTAACTTCTTGTTTTGTTTTCCCATACAAAAGAGCGAACAAACGCCTCTCAATTAAATGCACGCAATTCAGCTTTTGTGACGAAAACATTTTCTTGATGGCTGTTTGAAAGGCATTAAATTGCTCATTGGAAAATGCAAACTCTCTCCATCGGAGCTTAGTGATATCTATTCAAGCATTCGCTATCTCAGTTTACTTTTTCTCCTTTTCTTCTTCTTCTTCTTCTTCTTTCGTTTCCTCATTTTTGTGTTTGATGTGTCCAAACATGTTGTAATGCTAGATAATGATCGGAATGTCTTCTTTATCATCTTAGCAAAATCATGGAAAGTGCTGAACTTTCGTATCCTAACCATCCTTTGCGACTCTACAGTGTTTTGCATTTCAGAAGGTCACTCTTCCACTTACAGAGTTCTGTAGCATTTTAGGAGAAGACAGTTACATTATTTCAAAGCTACAAATTGAAATAATGACAAGAGAAAATTATGACATAGATTTATTTTTATAACATTATAAAATGGTCTATAACATCCCTACGACCAACATAATGTTAACTCCACTAGCATATTATTATTATTATTATTATTATTATTATTATTATTATTATTATTACACCTTCAGGGAGTCCAAAGACTCATCGAGGGAGGGCACCCACTCCACAACTCTTTGTCTCCACCACTCAGCCACCAACTTCAAATAACCGCAACTACACCAACGCCATCTACCGCTGACCACCACTACTAGTAACTACCACTATATTAACCACTATATTAACTGCACTAGCATATTAAAAAAAAAGTAAATAAAACCAGATTTCTTTCTGAATTTTATATTTTCTAAACCAAATTCAGTTTTGCTTACATTAGACAATAAAAATTTGGCTTGCACTTTGCTTAGAATAATATAATAAAAATGTCCTATTGCTACCATACGACCCAACAAGATATTAACTGCACTAGATAACAAATGTAATCGGTTACCATAGTTACATCGTTCGCTTCGCAGTTAAGATTTTAGATAGCAACTTCCGGAATGAAGATTTGTCATATTGAAGATTGAATAAAATGTTACATTTAACAGGTCGATGAAGACACTTTCTTTAGGAGATTAGTGGTGACAAAAATAGTAAGAAGGTGATACCGTTATATTTTGTATGTTTTCACTCTGATATTTAAAAGATTTGTATTTTCCATTCTTTCTGTCTGCTTAAGATAAGTATTTGTAAAAAAAAAAAAAAAAGTAAGAGTGAAATAGCAAGATTGAAGCACCAATTTTACACGTGTAGTTCGAATTTCGTACTTTCTACTTGTAGCAAAGGATAAAGAAAACAGGAACCCTTTCCACCTGGGAGACTTTCCATTTTCTCAAGATAGAAATCTTATCTTTGCGTTTCCTTCTACATAAGAACCGCCCTGCTAACCTGATTTATAGGAAATGTTCCTAATTTCGTTTACTTACAGTGGAGTTTTGCAGGAAATGAACATTTTCACGGCAGACAGCTAATGCCAGCATCAGATGGTCGGAGCGTCCAATATTTCGCACGTCAAGAACCTTCGAAGTACTTGTTAGCCTCTCCCTTGTTAGCTTGCCCTAACTATGTACCTGCTGCCGCTCTTCCTGTTTCTTTCCGATAGCCGACTTTTAATCAGCGCTACACCTGAGACTCCCATCATTTAGTGCCACACCTGAGACCGCCCTCGTGCATCCAGTTATTTCATCTTCGCCACCACCTACAAACTCTGTCTACCACGATGTGTATTCTTTATTTATAAAGAAATTTATATCCTTGGAAACTAGAGAAACCACGTGCTAATAAATGAAATAAAATCTAAAACTTTCGACAATGACTAATGTGAGGCATATACAATGACACAACATCAATAATCAGACCTCGTTCAAAATTAAAGGGAACCAATTTTCTTATTTTAATTTTTCTTGTTTGCTTATTTACCTGTTTCCGGGTGGTTAGAGTCAAGTGTTGCGCGCGCATTCCCTTAGCGTAAGCATATTATTTATTTATCTATCCAGTTCAAACTTTTTTTTTTTCTTTTTGCTATATCGATACCGTCTTCCATCTCTGAGGACTTATACGGGTATTTGTGGTATCTCTTTCAATTATAAGTGGCATGTGGAAGGAAATGCACTCTTGAGCCTGGCTTTTGGGTTCAGCGATATGTTTTAGTGATGGTAGATCCTACCTTCACTCTTTCTCTAGGGGCGTATACGAAACCTACAATTTAATAGCAGATAAAATCGAACAGAGTAAATATGACACGGAAACTAATAGAAAAAAAAATACAGAATTACTAGATAACATTTCGTGCAAGTAGTCATATTAAGAAGAAATTGGCTAGAAGAATGTAAGATACTTTTACGATATATGAAAACTAACTAGGCGTATGTGGCCTCGAGGCAAACGTTTCTAGGTCTACAAATGCGGCACATTTCAGAAAGTTTCACTTCTCCAATAAAGACCAGTCTAAGACCTGGAGAAGGTTTATGAGGGGGGGGGGGTTCTCATCTGAAGGAGCTGGTCTCATTTTTGATACCAAGATTTTATACCACGAACATCGGATTGGAAAAATCTTGTCAACTATGTTTGACCCATCTGCGTCAATGGATATCATATTTAACTTACAGTCTGAATTATTTCCATAATTCCAAATGATCCAGCCGAAGTTTTCAACTAACAATCGACTACCAAACGCTGTCACCAATGTTACAAACGCCGATAATCCTAAATCTCAATTAATATTTTACTCAAAGCTATATTTTATCACAAGTAACTTATAATGTAATTATGTTTAGTAATAAAATGTAATTTAGAAAATATAGTTTGGGGATCAGATTCAGCATATGGATCCATCTTTAGAACTTATACTGAATTGTATACGCTTTAGGAGGAAGGAATGGTTATTTCCATTAGTGTATGTGGTTAAGAATCAACCCGATCCTCTAACAGCTAAATTAACAGACAAGAATTTAACCTTATTATATTTTTACCTTAAGAATTCTTCTTATTTTTTTCCTTCGAATTATGTCACCATTCAAAATATTCCCCTTTTTATATCAACATTATGAATATGAGAACATACTGATACATCACAGTGTTTTTTTTCTTTTCTTTTTTTTTTTTAAAAAAAGAAATTGTGAAATATTTTTTATTTATTTTTTATTTTTGTATTATTTAGTTGAAAAGCCCTTATAACGACTCTTTACGTTAGACTGGATTCAAACTAGGTTTTTCCAACTTTTGCCAACATCAACTACAAAGCAATCAGGAATAATATTTCTGGTAATGGTAATGGTAATGAGGCGTAGGTAATAACTGGACGTATTACCATCCGATAAAGAATCAATTTATTATGTAGGTTCAATTTGCTCTTGCGGTTGATGAATGGGTAGAACTGTGTTATTACTTTGGAAGATTTGGAGCCAATGAGATTGATGTGCTTGTTAAAAAGGAGTTTCTTATCCATTAATACCCCAATATATTTGGTCTCTGATTGCAATGGGATCTTATGACCAGAGAGCAGGATGTATTCTTAATTGCAGACCTTTCTTCTTGAAAACAGCATGGCTGAGCTTTTGAAACACGAGCTTATAATAGTCCGTATAAGGACTGGCTTAAAGGGGCGAAGCAAGAATGC
Source organism: Typopeltis vanoorti (assembly GCF_054136105.1). Lineage (NCBI taxonomy): Eukaryota > Metazoa > Arthropoda > Arachnida > Uropygi > Thelyphonidae > Typopeltis > Typopeltis vanoorti. The sequence goes on along the minus strand of NC_143550.1, from coordinate 118,397,748 downwards.
TTTTCATCTTCTCCTTATCTGTAGAGGACAGTGTAGGGATAATGTGTTATTGAGCTATTAAAGCTCTGATCATGGCAGGAGGATAACAGCAACAGCCGAGCCTCAGTTAAAACTTCATTGGCTACAACATTGCCATCCATTGCCCTCAAGGGTATTAATCACCGCATCTCACGGTCGATTAACTCGCTCCGTCCCACATACATACCTCCGAAACACGAGCTACTATCTCAACTAAATGGTTATATTTTAGTACATAATAAAGGAAATGGTGTACGGATATATAATTATTTTCTAGAAATAATTGAATTTCTTAAAGTTTTTCTTTTCATTCAGTATTATATTACACTTTATAAAAATATTCTTTATTTAGAGAAAAAATTATATTTATGGAATCTGTTTGTAGAAATGAATTTTCGCGAATTAAGTATAAAGCCGTGAAATGGTCTGATACTTGAAAATTGTAAAATACATCGAAAGCAATTATGCTGATAACGGCGTAACTCATTCATATTCACGAATTTCTGAAATTTTTGAAAAAGAAAGAAAACTAGCTAAATAAGCACTAACCTTCAAATCAGGTAATCAAAGTTGAAAGCGTAAAATTAATTTTCATTGCATCTTCTGAAGCATCTAGTTGTGATTTTACAAAGTCAGACACAAAATAAATTACCGTAGATAATAATAATGAAAATTAGTAACAAATGTATGGCGAAATATAATTCCGTTTGTTAATTTTAACTACCACAAAATTTATGTAATAAACTGAATACAATAATATTCCAAACGATATTATAAGTCCGCGAAACTTCAGAGATTACAGAATTCTGGATGCCCCCTGGTTCATAAGAAACACCCAGATCCATAGAGAAGTTAATATCCCTTATATCTCTTCCCTTCTCCTAAATCTAGCCAAGAAGTTCTTTACCAAGACAAGTAACCATCCAAACTAGTTAATCAAGGAAGCCTCGGAATATAATGAAGCGGAAAGTTACAAATATAAAAGACCAAAGTCTATCTTAAGTTCAGCTGAACACAGCTAAATTCACTGTCCTCAATGGGCGAGCATATAGCTCACAAACACTCCATTCAAAGTTCTTCCATTACAAGACCAAGGGGAATATGAAAAGCAATTTTGCTTCACCCATCTAGCCAGAAATGTTAATGTTATAAGTCCGTTTTTTTTTGTTTGCAATCCAACTTGATACTAAGTTTTTTAAAATTTCTCTGTTAATTCGTCTGCTGGTTGAATGCTACAATGTGCAACATCCTGGGAGAAATTCCGATAGACCAGAAAAGGTGAAATTCAAAAATAAATAAATAAATAAAAGAAAAGAAAATAAATAATAATAATAATAGATGCTTACTTTGAAACGAAGTCAAGAATATCAAAATAGTTTCTTTCTGTTATTAAATCATTCTCTACACAGATATTACTTCAGGACAAATTGGTTTACTAAACTTAAATCATCTGCTAAAATTAATAAACTTGCTCATAAAGAGCCTCAATCTAAAATTCTAGACGTAGTTTTCAGATTGTGCTATGTTGTTCAAATGGATTATAATTTTAAAATAATAATTCATTTGTGATCATGTATAATACATTATCTACCTGTACAAACCTTTTAGGATAATAAGTTACATTCACAGTCGTTATATGTCCTGAGTTATATTCATAAATATACTCTTCGGTATGTCATTCAGATTTACAATTTTTCTACAAAGGGTTTTCTACCATAAAATTCTTCCATTGCTTATACTTAAAAAAATATAATATTGATATAATACTGAATAATATCAAAAAGAAATGAGATATTTTAAATAATAATTATAAACTTTATAAGCATATTTTTCATAATAAAGTAAATAAAATTTATTTCTTTGTTATGTTCAAAATCTTCTTTAAAATAATTAGTTTAATTAATACACCTTACATCAATTTAGATTATTAGTAAATAAATAAAGATATAATAGAGGATTGGAGAAGGAAAAATGATGGGAATCAGAGACCCTTGGAGGGTAATGGATGGCATTGCTGTAGCTAATGAAGTTCTAGCTGAGGCTTGGCTATTGGTGTTACCCTCCTGCCATGATCAGAGCTTTAATAGCTCAATAACACCTTATCCCTACACTGTCCTCTACAGATAACGAGGAATATGAAAAGCATTCTTGCTTTGCCCCTTTAAGCCAGTCCTTATAAGGATAGGAAAAATTCGTGTTATCATAGCAATGACAAACATTAAAGGTAGTAATCTAATATTAATATACAATAAATTACATTTTCCGTTCGATTTAAAAAAAATTCGAAGTATGTTATTTATATATAAATGACATTTATATTTATATAAAAATAAATAAATATATCATCATCATCAATGGTTCTAATAACTTTTTCGTTAAAAAAACATTTATTTCAGTCAAGATATTCATATGTGTTTTATATTTAAATATATTAAATGAAAAGCATGTTTAACAAAGCTCTCATTGCTAGGTTTGTAAGGAGTTTGAAGATTTTTTTTAAATCCCAATTTTTGTTTACCGTGATGAAGGGTTTCCAAATGTGAGTGAAGTGCTGCTACTCTCCGAGTTGTTCAGGTAAAGTTGGTATCCTTAAATGGAAAGTGTCCCAAAGACATTTGTGGCGAAAAAACAGGCTAGAAAAGAAAATTGAGAGCACTTCCTCCTCCCGCTTATGACATCATAGGAGAAACTTTATCGTCCGTAACATGATCCGCTGTAGACAGGTTCCTTTTCGGGTCTCCTGAGAAATCAGACCCAGATATAAGCGAGACCACTCCAATCTTAGGAAACAGTAGCCAGGATTTACGGTATAGAAGGTGATGTCGCTCCAAGGATCAGTTATAACAGTGTATAAGGAGAAGTCCACATTTGGCACACACTGTTCCCAGCCATGATGCGAGAAAACGAAGGAAAAACAAAATATTTACTGCTTTTTATGAGATGCCTCGGGAACCGCGCTAAGGATTTTTACACCTTCGTCTTCCTGGCATTTAGTGAAGCAATTATTTTTGGGATAAGCAGACTCTGCTCCCGGCTTTATGTTCTGCTGTCATATTGGTTATTACCGAGATCACTGACGCGTTGCAGTTTCTTAGAGAAACTTTATTGTTATCTGCCTTTTAGAGAAACATCACACAAATATTTATTACAATAATTATCAAACATTAAAGGAGGAATACCGGAGTTTTATTTCTGGGAGATAACACACTTAAGTTCTTTAAAGTTTTTCGAAAGAACGTGATACAAGGAGTTAGCTTTCTTTCAAATGCCTGTTTATGATGATCTCTGTAATACAGTGCTATATTTGGAAGGTCTCTTATGAAAAATGTGAAGAAGAAATGCAGCGCCCTCAAGTGTCATTCTTAAATGATACATTTAATACAATTCATTTTTAGACGTTAATACGATTTTAATACAATTTTTATTTAGAAAACTTAGAATTTTTCGGATTCTAACCTTGAAATGGATATGTTAAAAATCTTAAAAATAATTTTTAAACTTCAAACATTTTAAAATGCTTTTTATTTTGGTTTATTAAGAAAAAAAATATTAATATCTCCATTTCACATAATATAGCATCTACTATTTTAGAAAGGCGAAGAAAAATTAACGTGATAAGATTTCAAGCAGATTATTGGGAAATTATTAATAAAATAAGATTACTGTATTTTATTAATAGGATTCTTTTTTAAAAAGAATTATTATTATTTTAATTGAACGCATTTCGATAGTTAGACACTAATTTTATATGAAATTAATAATGACAACAAAGCCCAAAAAAACTTGGAAATAAAATCTTTAGGCTACATTAAATCTGGCTTTGACAGATTACAAATGAACAAAGAAAAAAAAGACCAAGCAATCCTTTAAAGAGATTGACATCAACGACTTCTGAGACCTGAATAGGCCATGATAGGATTAAATCCTTGAACTGAATGAAGAAGAAGATAAGGAGGAAAAAAAATGATAACCATGTCAAACATGCATAGAAAGTTTCCTGTGCCATACACTTCCTTTTCTATTCTAGTTAATATTATAATTATCTCCAATCTGTTCAAAGATTTAAGTCCTACTTCGGTTTCTGAAGCTATCATTTACTTTAAAAGGCTGGCCATTTTATTTGAATTGGTTTTTGAAGTATTTTGGGGGCAATCTTTCTGTTTGCATATATTTCCGTATTTTATCTTTTAACATTTACGTTTAATTTTTTGCATTATTTCTTCGTTTCTGTTTGATCAAATGAGGAATAGTTTTAATATTTTTCTCATAAGTGTCATTTCATTAATCTTCTTTTATTTTATTTGTTTCATTGTGCACGTTTAACTTCCGTAAGATAGTGTTGGTTAACTAATGCATTATAAGCGTTTAACTTGTCAGTCTTTGCACCAGGTCAAGTTGAAGCACTACATTCAGTACTTTTTAGTGCCTCAAAAATAAGCAAGAATTGACCTTTCAAAAGTTGTATTATTTATTCCTATTTTACTTCCACCTGTGTCTTGAACTTGACCTATAAAGGCGAGTGTTTATTATTATTATTATTATTATTATTATTATTATTATTATTATTATTATTATTATTATTATTATTATTATTTCCAAATCTTCGGAAATTTTAAAAGGAAGGTTCAAATTGTAGTAGAGGACAGTTCAATATTTTATTTTCTCTTTCTATAAATTTTCTTATTCTCTCTTTTAAATATATACTGTATTAAATAATATTGGGGAATAGGGTGGCACTCTAAACTAACCCATTGGTTCATTTCTTTCCAAGGTAACCGAGACTTTAATATTAGATACTTTTCATTGAGGGCTCCTTAGCTTAATCAGTTTCGACGATGCAATTTAGTCGGTTTTTTCCATCCCGAAAAACTGGCTAGAAGAACGTATGTAATACACAAACTGAGGAGACTACGGGAAAACAAATTACCGTATTTGGTCGAATCTAGTTTCGAAAACTTACATATGCGATGTGAATTTACGTTTAAAACGGAACATTTCTCCGTGTTCACATATGTGCATAATAGCTCTCTGACTGTCATTTGTCTTTTCTCTAATATCTTATGTCTTATAGAATCCTTCTTCGTTTTCCTTTTCCCCTCTTTTACCTTGCGGTGTCGAGAGTTTTCTATTCATTTAACTGCAACTGTTATACGAGGATATGGTGGTTGGCCCTATGCTTGTAGAAGCGTTGAGTTCTCAAGACCGGTTTGATTGCTTGTGGGATGAAAAACCCCAGATAAACTGGGCAGAAAAACCCTGCAGTCATTCCCCAAGACCGACTAACTTGGCTATGTCTGAGAAAGATCTTCAGTTCTCACGTCAACGACGGGAATCGAACCCAGGACACTCCTCTCCCAGGCATAGCCACTCGGCTAACCACGCGAACTATAGAATCCTTTTTATCAAAATCCAAATGCATTATGCATTTCTAGATTGGACTTCTTTCTTCTTTTTTTTCTATTATTCATTTTGGACAAACAGCTAGATCCATACACTAACATTGTTTTCTAAAATAATTGTTATAACAATATTGTCATTACTTATTATGTTTATTATTGTCATATTTAATACTGTTTACTGTCAGCGTTAAATTTAGATCAGTCTCTCGAAGGACAGTTTATAAATTCGTTCCCCTTGGTTTCCTTCATGGATAGGAAGTAACTATTGCTCGGTGTCGAGAATGAACGCAGTATGATACGGTGTCCACGATTCCAGTAATCCCAATTTGTATTCCCTAGCGTTAGTCATTCGGTATCATCGCAGAAGTTAAAGTCCTCCTGCTAATAAATGCGATATTCTCATCAACAGGTAAACAACTAGTTAATGTTGTCATGGAGATAGTCTGACGCAGTGACTTCCATTTAATCGATGCCCGGAGCTAAATGTCCCCATCCTTTCATGTCGCTCATCGATGTATTTGCCAAGTTTCATGGAAAATCAAACATCAAAATTATTTACCAGGACCATCTGGATGTCAGAGTTGTAATCTATTAATTACGATCGCAACCTGTGCACTCAAGTTTGTAATATTGTACAAAATGTATTTCCAATAGAGAAAGATCTCTAGCAGGATTACTTTCGTTGTTGATGCAGTGAAACCAAAAGAGAAAGTAGGAGTTCTGAGAGAGAGAGAGAGAGAGAGAGAGAGAGAGAGAGAGAGAGAGAGAGAGAGAGAGAGAGAGAGAGAGAGAGCTTAAAATATCCTGAATGCTCTTTGACTTAGCGATTCCTGTCAGCCACGGTGTTAGTATGATTTATTTATTTTGTTTACTGATTGCGTATGCCAAAATAGTTTTAGAATTAAAAATAAAATAAAAATAAAACAAAAACTCTGTCATCTCCGTCGAGGTCTGAAACTCAATGTGAACAAGTACAGAAATCATTCGAAATAATCATACGTACGCTTCACAATGGCATTCTTGTATTGTGACGTCATTCTTTAGCCTAGCAACAATTAAACCAAGCGCTCTTCCTCTTTGTTTTTATTGTTATTTCTATGGCATCGTTTTGTATAGATTTGCTGATTTTGGCAATTAAATTATCGCCAGTTTAAAGTAAATTTGAGATTCCTCGATATATTTTAATATAAATCCCGAATAATAAATCTATCAAATCAAAGCAGAATATAGATGGGTACCGATGAATCAACGAAAAGACAAAATGAATGAAATATTTTTAGGCGAACCATTATAAGACACTTTTTCCGATTTGAAGTCTCCTTTTTTACGCTGATTCATTCATTCAGAAAGAACCTTAAGAATTCCTTTCAATACGAAGTGTTTGTTCAACATGGTACACACTTTCTATACCAATCTGTTTTATACTAATCCAATGACACAGTTGAAAGAGCAAAAAATTATTTATTTTTTAAACTTCGCCACACATTCGATCAGATTGTCAGGTTTACGAGACCCGATTCGTGAAATAAAATCTCACGAGGGGAAGGGAGATCACCCATGAAATTATTTTGTTTGTTTGTTGACACAGAAAAAAAAATCTCTGGATATGAATATCTATGGGAAATATCTAAAATGTTTATTCTTTAACATTCAAAAGTTGCATTGGATTTTGCAAATCAGTTACCCGGATTACAGTACGGACCGTTAGCTAGTGAGGTCGACTCAGGTTCACATAACAGCCACTGTAGTTAATGCTAATTCAGCAGAGCACAACGAAGTGTATTGTGATTGTTGTAGGCAAACCTCAGCTACAGAGGGTGTTAATGGAGCGTTTGGATGGCACGTTATTGTATACAGACAGCAGCAGACACAATTACAGCTTACTTGCGTTGTTTACTCGTGGCGCGTAGCATGTGATTCCTGGTTAGTGTCTGTTTAGATTGTCTCTTTATTGTGTTCCTTGAGAAGTTGGATATTCTCTGCCAGCGAATAATAAAATAGAGCAGAGCCCTAGAGGATGTAATGAGCAGATGGAGATGCACGCAGGACATTAAAATTACGACTGCAACAAAGTAGTAATTGACATTCAAAACAAATGCAAACGTTGTGGCCTCGAATAAAAGTTGATTGTTACGGAGGTCATCCAATACGAAGAGATAAACGATAAAGCGAGCGAATCCATAGTTATTATTATTGTGATCAACGTTCTTGTCGCCTCTCAGCAGCGTCTTTGTAATGTGACTGATTGGAAAATAGGGTTCGAGTTGCGTCTTGTGTTATAAGAAACAACTTTTTGAAGTCTTTTTCCCTAAAGGCGACCTTACCGATCTCCGCATGGTAATCATAACCAAAAAATCTTAGTAGAAATAAGAAATATCAAAGAATTTGAAGGATTTCCTCATTTTTAAGGATAGCACTGTTTATCACAATTTCGGAATTTCTTACATACCGTAATTGAAATAATTGCAAGAGAAATAAGAATCACTTTTCTTTATATTACACGCCCTTAAACCTTATTGACTTTGTCCTCTTAAACGGCAAAACCCAATGTCCAAATACTCTGTTTAATCAGACTATTGATTTGCGTCTTAATGTAGACATGGACCTTTTTTCCGTATGCATGTGATTCTTCAAAGATTAGCAACTTCTATATAATATCATCGGCATTTCGACTCTTCTGTTGTATCCTGGACATGCTGAAGTGCCCTATCGATTATATGCTTACTCAATGGTCATGTTCTGAACTTTTTTTCACCAAATGTTTTTTTTTGTTGTTGTTGTTATCGTTCTATATTATTATTATTATTATTATGCAGGAAGCATGGACAAAACACAAAATATTTAAGGTGAAACACTTATGCCACTACACAGTCATGTTAAAATATTACTTCAGCCCAACCTATAGAGTAACCAGAACAACATACCAAATAACAAGACCACAGTCTACAAACTACATAATATATAAGTACAACAATCACCACGGCAAAGCCACCTGAAACGTCTACATAGCTGACATGATAAACAAACTGCCGTTCGACGACAGAAACCTATGGACATACAGAGAGCTGAAAAAGGCACTGTATAAATATTATAGTGAGAATGAAAATGAGAGAAATTCCTGTTTCTCTCTCCTTCTCACTCTCTCTCCCCCCCCCCTCTCTCTCTCCCTCTCTCTCTCTCTCTCTCTCTCTCTCTCTCACACACACACACACACACACCTATGACAAACCCCCCTCAAAAATCACCACTACAAGGACATAAACAAACACACCATGTCCAAATCCAACCCTACTTGCAAAAAAAAAGTTAAACTGTGTAACAGCAGTTGAAGCCTACCAAGCATGCACCAACAAACATTAAAACCAACGGCTGGCTTGCGACCAGTATAGAAACATAACCGCAAAACCACCGTCTATGTCCGCACGGTTAGCCCAGTGGCTATGCGCTTTGCAACCATATGACTGGGGAAGGAGTGTCCCAGGTTCGATTCCCGTCGAAGACGTGAGGAATTTGAGGATCTTCCTCAGCCATAGCCAAGTTAGCTGGTCTTGGGCGCGGGCAGTAGGGTTTTTCCGTCAGTTTATCTGGCGTTTTTCCATCCAGCAAGCAGGCAAACCAGCCCCTTGAATACACACGGATCTACAGACATAAATACCTAACCCCCCCATGAGGGGGCTCAACTCGCCCCAGTAGGGACGGGGAAGAAAAGGGAGGAAACTCCATACGAATAAATAAATAAACCACATCTGTTATCTTCTTCAGACAAGTTCTGCTAAGCTTCGAGAAAGAAATCAGAAAAGCCTCCCAAAATGCGTCCTAAATTATTATTATTATATTAGTTATTCACTAAAAAAATCCTGTAACCATCATTGTTAATATTAGAACAAGTGTTGTAAATTCATAATACAGAGGCACCGAGTGTTATTAAAATTATTAACTGAAATCCAATCTAGAAAAATTTTGTAAAATTATACTCAAGATAACTATTGTATACATATGTTTAAATATTTTATCAATGAATAAAAACATTATTTATTAAAAAAAAGTTATTATTATTATTATTATTATTATTATAAAGAGGGCGCTATGTAGGCATACGAACGGGCGCACGGTGATATCGCTGCCCTTTTTTATAGTTTCAAAGTGGTTCCAACTCCTGTTATTAACTTGAAAGTTTCCCAAGTAACTCTACTAGTTACACTGAAGACGGTGATATAAAATTCACCGAAATCGTCTAAGAAGAAACCAAATTTTGAAGTGTTGAAAAGTGAACAGAGAGGAACGCGGTCAACAACGAGCGAAGAACAAAGGACGTCACCATCTTCACAATCACGCCACAATTGCTCAAGGTAAGAAAGGTGAGTCATGAAGTGTATCAAATTACTGGAGGATTTATCGTCCGACGGAAATCAAATAACCTGTACGAAATGCAGTAGGATTCTACATTTAAAATGTTCCGGATTTTCAGAAACAACCTGGGAACGTAAAACCAATGCAGCACGCGAGGAATGGAAATGGTAATCTGCAGGAGGAACAAACAAACGCACCTAAGGCCACGCAGCCAATTATACCGCAGGCAAAATCAGACGATGATGTGAACAGACAAAAAAACGCAGGTGAGCCCTATTTCAACTCTATAATATACTGATAGAAAACAGTCTAGAGACTATAAAAGCCAGCTCAGTAGATCTTGTGCAAGAACGCTTTGATAAACAGAACAAACAAATAACAAAAAAATCTAGCGAATATGAAGATTTGGTCAAACATAATAATTTAGCAGTGATAGGAAAGTTGCAAATGGTAAAATAAATTAAAATCAGCATTAACGCACTAATTGACAGGATATCTCTCTTTCATCAACACAATTGATGAAAGAAAGAGACATCTGCACTCCGTCAAGAACTTGATTCCCTAAAAATACAATAGGAACATCTAAATCAGCAACAACATAAAGAAGATCTTGTCATAAACGTTCATCCTGAAACTGCACCTACAGAAAACCTCGGAGATGTGATTTTAAAATTAGGCCATGCAATTGATATCCCCCTACAGTTTAACGACATTCAGACCGTAAATCGGATTCCTAGGAAGAGCAAAAACCAAAGCTTCCCATGACCTGCACCAGTCATAATTCGTCTTAAGAGCAAGTCCAGAAGAGACAACCTCATAACAGCCAGCAGGAAGAAAAAACCAGTTGCCAAGGACTTGAACGCACAGCAAGACAATATACCAATCTTTCTATCCGAATATTTAACACCATTCAACCAGAATCTGTTGTACCAAGCAAGAAAAGCAAAAATGGAAAACAATTACCAATTTTTGTGGACCAGAGATGCCAAGATATTCATAAGGAAGTCACAAACTTCAAAGCCCGTACAAATTAAAAACACAGAAGACATAGAAAGGCTGCCACTGTGAAAAAAAGCCTCCTAATTTGCTCAAAACAGAAGCCCACAATGAAAAAGAATGTGAACCATCAAGACAGATGCAATAACACAGGATAGATCGGCAGTTTCACTTTGATGAGACCTTTCAGATCATTCATTTGACCTCGCAAATACCTGCCTACTTCCAACACAGCTTCCAACAATAATCGATAATATAATATAATATATATATATATATATATATATATATATATATATATATATATATATATATATATAACCGGTATCATCCTCAGATAAGCTAATTACAAAGCTTCGAGGGTGCAGTTGAGTTACATCCCAGTAGTAGTATTTATCTAACATTATTTACTTAACATTCTGTAATGAATACTTCTCGTAATACTTCAGTTATATATTTACATTTAAAATTATATATTTAATTTACATATTTAAATTTAAAAAATATATTATTGTGTAAACTGCAACATAAGTAATATTGTTTAACTTGTGAGTTATTAAGTGTCAAGTATTACTATGATTAATATTACTGGTAATAATACACGCTTTTTACTCTTGTGTCCATGAGAAATTCTGCAAATGATAATGATATTACGAATAATTATACTTTTTACTGAACCATTTGCAAGAAAAAGTTGCATTGTTGCCTAAATTTTAGTATATCCATGTAATTATTCGAGAGATAATAAACTATTATTATTATTATAAAAAAATAAAAAAATATTATTATTCTGTATTCAAAAATTCTGTATAATCTTTATTGTTAATATTAGAAGAACATGTGTTGTAAATACATAATATAAAGGCAAAAAAGTATTATTAAAAAAATTTAATTGAAATCCAATGTAGAAAATGCAGCACTTAGTGCTGAACTCTGTAAAATTATAAGGTGCAATGTCACTCAAGATGTTTATTGTATGTGTAAATATTTTAGCAATCAATAAAAATATTATCATTAAAAAAAATATTATTATTATTATTATTATTATTATTATTATTATTATTATCTGAGACCTCCAGGGAGTCAAAGACTCGATGAGTCCTTGATTCGTCGAAGTCCAGACTGAACCCTGAGGTATACCACTGGTCATTTATTTTTTATTTATTTTTTTTATTATTAATCTTTGTACTGGTTATGGGCAGTACTATCGTTACATCACCTCCAGACATCTCGTCCATACTTGATATAGGCCTAAGCCTTTACAAGTGTTTTACCCTATGCCTGTTCGAGTTATCATTGTAGTCATTTTCTGGTGGCAACACCATGCCACCAGTGTGCCCTGTAGGGCCCTCAAGGAAAGAACTTTTCTATCCTTTTGCGTAGGCCCAAGCTGTTTTTAAGTCCTTATAACTATCTGCACTCCATACACCATGTAAAGAGATGGTGGCGCTGGTAAACCTCGGAGTTGCCCCATGTATCTTACTAACTAGATTTGGGCTATTTTTATAATAATTTACTTTATTATTATGGCTATAAGCTAGTGGGCGCCCTGTTCCCACCAACTGGGCATCAACTACCCAAATGTCACCATCTCTTTTAATCACTAAGTCTGGATTACACAAACCCGCTGAGTTTGTCTGCGGGTTTGCGTAAGTCCTATAACGCGGTTCCACTACAGTCTCCCAACCTTTGTTCTTAAAGCGGTTGTTCAGAATGGAGACCGCGGCATCATGCTTCCTCACGCGGACTCCATGGGTGCGGAAACAACACTGGGCTATATGAGACAATATCTCACTGTAGTGGCAGCCAGCCCTACAGTTGGAGTCGTCACGACCCCATCGAGCTGTGCGGGCTCGAGTGGGTAGGGCATTGATCCTCGTCCTGATAAGGTCAATATACTCGAACCCAGGGAGGAGTCTGGTGCCGTCCCTTACCCAATCATGCTGGGGACCAGCCTTTAGCCCACCTAAAGTCTTCTTGTATTAATTGGCTATAGAAAGCCTCTCTGCAGATGGGGAAGAAGATAGTTCTAACTGCGCGATTCTTGACAGCCGCAGACGTGGAATCAGTCATTTAACTGATGGAATCCCCAAGCCCACCATCCTTTACCCTCGCATGGAAATATGCAGTAGGAGTGTCAGGGGACAGTCGGAGCCATGATCTCACGGCTGAACAGATAGCCCTGTCCACTCGGGACAGTACCGAGATATATGTCCTACCAAGCACCAACCTGGGTAAAAGCGAGGTAGGGGATATTAGGAAAGGAGAAACAGTCTTTGCTAGGGCTTGAGAGAAGTTTTCTTCAAAGAAGCGATACCAGCTTCTAGGATAGAAGGGACAGAAGACCTTCCCTTTGGGGTGAATATGATACCGAGGTATCTCCACTCTTCCAGGATGGTCAAAGCATGCAATGGCCTCCCGTGCAGGGAAACCTATCAAAAACTATCAAAGGCCTTTTGGAGGTCCAGCGACGCCATATATAGAGGCTTAAGGTGGCGTCGGGAATCAGAGAGAAGAGAAGAGAAGAAAGAAGATATATATTCAAGGCACAGCCGTCCGAAGGGACAAAAGCTCTCTGTCTATAATTATGCTGTATATGTTGCTGAAGTCGTTTAACTAAGATTTTATGATAGAGTCTAAGTAACACAGGGGAGATGGTAATAGGTCTAAGGTCTGATGCACGGCTTGAAGTCTCTTTCTTCGGAATGAAGATAGTTCTTGAAGCACGTAAGTATGGTGGTATTACTTTACTGGAAAGGAGAATGTCCATTAAATCTTGAAGAATCTTCAACGGCACCTTCCGAAGCCTAGACGCAGGAAAGCCATCAGGTCCGGAGGCAGAGAAATTGGATGGAAGAGCTGCTTTAATCTCCTGGATGGAGATAGACTGGTATATTTTAAGGGCAGGAATAGCCCTCAATATCGTAGGTTGGTCATCATAATCAGGGAAGTGTGGAGGTGGAGCAGAAAAGACTGTACTTCAGAATTTGACAAAATCATCATGTAAGTCTGCTAGAGGTGGAGGGAAAGCACCGTCAAGGATGGTTTTGGCATATTGCCCTCTATTCTTTTTATAGAGGGCCTGCATAGCTGCATAGGCCCTCTTTCTCTGCTTCCTATTTGACAAAGTCATTGTAGAATGAGATGAGACGTAGGTTGATGTTGATGTAGGCATGAAGTGTTCAGAGAATTTCAGATATTTAAGAATTTGATGGTTATATTCTGGAGGAGGAGGATCATCTACAGATGATGTCAGTCTAAGAATCAAAGCCTCTTCTTCAACAGCAGGATGGTGGCTGGAAGATAGAGAGGCAGGGACAGAAGATACTGAGATATTACCTGTCCCTACCTGTGGCGGATGGGCTGCCAATTCTTGAAGTAAGGTTTTGTAACTGGCTTTCTGTCTATGACACTTGATGGCATCCAAGGATCTTAATGGGAATGCCTTAAATAAAGCCTCATTGATTTTCTTTATCCCTCGAGCCGTCAACTCGATCTCATGAGTGGCGAGGATCTTTTCTTCTTCAGCAGTCCAACGTGCTTTGACGCACTCTGTTCTTATAGAGCGTTGGCTTCGGCTGGATGTTTCGAGGTGCCATGCACGCCAAGGCCAACTGTGGTAGAGAATGCACGATCGCAGATCTGACATATGAAGTGTCTGAGATTGGGAACTCCTTGACCGCCAAAGCAAGCATGATGAAAACTTGAATAAATGGGTTGATGACAGTCTTTGCAGAGCTTTCTTTTAACTTTCTTCCTGAGGACGTCACTGGGACGGGTGGCAGGATCACCTCCAAACAAGAAACAGACATTTGCATTCATACTCGACGAGTTTCCTGGCTCCGGCATATAAGAGTTGGAGCCTTCATCTGATGAGTTATTGCAAGCGAGGAAACGTAACGCTACCAGGGCTGCTAATCCTAGAAGGGAGGAACAGCGTAGCAGGCCAGTCAGTCACCCGAAGGTGTTCAGGAATCGCCCCTAGGAGGCCGCCTACTGCCGCACTTGAGAAGTGTCTCAGGGGATGTGCAAGCCAAGACAACAACGCTTCGGATTCCTTAAATCTGGCAGATTCACACCCGCTATATACCACTTTTTGATATCTGTCTGTCAACCATCCCCTGATCCAAGTCAAGAGTTTATATTCCAATCCCATATTCTCCAGTTTCTGCAACAGCCTTTCGTGTGGTATCCTATCAAGTGCCTTAGAAAAATCCAACATTATAAATCACTCAAAGCAGCTATCATTCCTTCCCTTAAATTCATTCACACTAGATGCACTCACTATACCTAAGGGCAAATTATTCAACTCACTCACTGCTCTCTGGGAGAAAAACCTAGCTCTTACCCCTTTCTTGAATGCAAACCAATTTAACTTCTATGGATGCCCCCGTGTTCTCTCCCCACCTTCCATATAACGAAAAATTTCACCAGATGATATCCTATAACACTCATTCAAAAGTTTATACACCTCTATCATATCACTCCTCATTCTCCTGTTAACCAGAGCCTGCAATCCACATACTCGCAATCTGTCCTCATAATCTAAATCCCATAATCCGGACATAATCTTTGTAACTCTTCTTTGCACCCTTTCCACAGCTTCGTTATCTCCCTTGAACCAGGAGACCCAATCTGCCCACAATAATCCAGTTGTGGTCTTATCAAAGCCTTATAAAGAGGCAAAATGACTTCCTTATCCTTACACGTCAAGTTTCACTTCAACATCGAAATTATCCTCTGAGTTGTATTACAACTTTTGCTATGTGACCTTTGAACTTTAAATTCCTATCTACCAATACGCCAAGATCCCTTGCCTCTTCAGTTTCTTATAGCATAACTCTGCTACTATAATATGCCGCTGGAACTCTAATCACCAAAGTGCATAGTTTTACACTTACTAACATTAAACTGAAGCCATTTTCATTTGCCCAAATTTCCAGTCTATTCAAATCATTTTGTAAGTGCTGATTATCAGTAGCATCCCTGATTGCCCTACTTATCTTCGCATCATCGGAAAACAATTGCACATCTCATGTTAGATCCTGCCTAATGTCATTAGTATATAGATTGACAATAATAGCCCAAGGACTAAACCCTAAGGTACACCACTGGTCACCTTAAATCTGTCAGATTCACCCCCGCTTATACCACTTTTTGATATCTGTCTGTCAACCATCCCCTGATCCGAGCCAAGAGTTTATATTCCAATCCCATATTCTTTAGTTTCTGCAACAGCCTTTCGTGTGGTATCCTATCAAATGCCTTAGAAAAAATTCAAGATTATCATAGTATATCCATTCCAAACCCATGCTGTTCCTTGCAGAGCATAGCGTGTTTGTCTATCCATTTCTGTATGCGAGTTCTTACCAACTTGTCTAAAATCTTCACTACCACACCAGAGATACTGATAGCTCGGTAGTCAGACGCATCAGCACTGTGCACCATTTTACATATACCTGGTTGATATCTTAGCAAAGTGAGCATCTTTAACTGAACAATCTCATTAGGTTTCGACACTCGAGTACCATCTGCATTCAATAAAGTTATTCTTCCAGATTCATTCTTTCTTTTACTTGCGGCATAACGATAATATTGTTTTGGAATGTCTTTAGCTTGCATGGCCAATTTCTTTTCATACTCTGATTTAGCTTTCCTCACAATACCCGTTACTTTTGTGGCCTGAGCTTTATATATTTCATAACTCCTCTCACTCTTATTCTCACGATATTGTTTCCACATCATCTTCTTCTTGTGAATCTGTTGCTTAATAAAGTTGACCATCCATTTCACACCCAACCTATTTACTCTTTGAACACTAGGGATACATGCAGATACCCCCCTCATTCAAGCACTTTTTCAAAGATTCCCATGCATTGCTGACATTTTTCCCCTTCAGTAACTGATACCATGGGTATCAGTTAGAGATCAATTAGAGATCAACCCCTAAGTTGATCATAATTTCCAGCTTTGTAGTTCAGCATGTAACCTGTTTTAATCGGAGCATCAATAGAATTAGATACTTCCCAAGAAAGAACAGCATGATGATTGTCACCAGCTGATGGTAAAATAGCCATATTCTTGACTGAGACCCCTTCTGACGCTATGAGCAAATCCAACACTCTTTGACTTCGAGTTCCTTCTTTCACATGCTGCTTGAGAAAGTTGTCTCGCAACAATTCAATAAATTCCTCTTCTTTCTTATGAGATTTCTCGCCTACCCAATCAATGTTTGGGTAGACGAATAATTAAAGTCACCCATAATGATCACTCGTTTAGTACCCATATGGCTAAATTGGCAATGCATTTCATTGTTCTCTGCAACTGAGCTGCCAGGTCTATACCAACACATATTTCATTCTGTTAACCTCTACTTCACACCATATAGACTCAAACTCATCGCTAGATGGGACATTATTACCATAATTGTTTTCTTGCATTTCTACTCTAACTGGACTTAAGTCATCTGATATCATTAGTAATACTCCTCCTCCTCGTCTCCTAGCTCTTCTGTCTTTCCTAAATTTTTCATAAATTTCATTATTCCAATTCATTTATCTGTATTCATTACTTAAAAGTACACAATAACGTCCAGTAGATATTCATTCCATAAAATCAGCATATTTTTGTGAATTCCATTTCCCCATCTACAAAGATTTGTAAGTTAATAACTAGATTAGAATTAGCACAATGGGAAGGATTAAAAATTAGATAATCCGTATACCCTGCTCTGGAGGCCAAACATGAAGTTTTTTCAAGCCACTTCAGCACTCCAATAAGTTGATTGGTCTCACACCGGGCGATGAAATCCATTTGTTATTTAAAGACACGCGCATAACCACCAACTCGACCAGCAAATACACTGCTTGGAAAGAAGTCAACGGACGCCATAGTGTGATGAAAAAACAGACATGGTAGCCACATTAATAAGATGTAGGACCCCCTTTCGCTGCAATGACTTCAGCAATAATATGAGGAATACTTTGTACAAGCGTACGATAGCGATCGATGGGAATTTTGGCACATTCTTCCTGTAGGCATATAATGAGATCCTGAATTGTTGTGAGGCAGACAACATAGCTTTGGCACGGTGCATTGTCTTTGCTGAAAGAGACAATGTCAATTCGTAGAAACGCCACAAAGTAGGAAGCATTGCGTTGTCCAGAATGTACAGATACCTCTCAGACTTCAATATTCTTGGCACCACAAACAGAAATCCGAGGCAAACCAGGACCAAACCATAACATCGCCACCTCAGAATTTCATAGTTGGGATTACGCACTCTGGTAATAGATGTTCACCGGGCCAGGCATCCGCCACACCTATCTATCTGCTCGACAGAGGGTATAGTGTGATTCGTCGCTGCATAATACAGCTTTCCAAGGTTGGTTGGGATAATGTGTGTGTGTGGGGGGGGGGCAATCATATTGCAGTCCTGCCACGAAAACCCATGTTGTAAGCCTTAGTTCTGAATATTTTTGTACAGATTTGTGTTCCAGTCGATGCCTGGAAGTCCGCATTCAACGTATCGGAAGAAAAATGGCAGTTTTTACGTACTTCGTAGCACCCAACGATTACTTTCGGTGAGTGTGATGGGTTGTCCACTGCGGATAACACTTGCATTTTACTCCACGCACTTCCATCTCAGTATTGTATCATTGACTGTTGACTTAAGATGGCTCAATCTGTCAACAATTTGCCGAACAGATAAGTTCGGCCTGCAACATGGCATCCTACCACGCCTCTTTCAAACTCCGTCAGTTCCCTTCTCGCAGCCATTTCACCCGTTCACAGTTGCATTGACTTGGGAGCATCACATTCCTCCAATTTATACCGGCTGCAAATACGTGACTCGTTTCATGGCACAATGTATCTTGCCCATGGGAGTGTCCGTTAACTTCTTTCCAAGCAGTGTATGTACTTTGTACATCAAAACGCGATTATCCTAACTCCCAGCCATGAAGCCAAGGAAACACATTTTGAAATAAGGTTTCATTAAGATTCAGGATTTTTAATGACATACAATTCGCGAATAATTTTGGTGATTTTGAATAGAATATTATCAACACATAATATCAAAATCTATTCATTGATATGTATTAATATTTTCCAGTTATAAGTAAAATTTTTACAATGTATTAGTTAAGAGCAAATACAAACAATCTGACATGTGTCTTCTTCAAACATGTGTCTAAATCACGAAGGGGTGGATATACTACTTTGGAGAAATCCTTGACATTATTGGGCAGGCGTAAGATTTTTCCATTGCTTCACTTGTTATTAAAGAATATGTAAATATGAAATCTAAAATCAAGATTAAATAAAGAAGCAACGAAGAAGAATATTTGTGTGTAGATAGCTCAGGTGCAACTTACTCACAACATTAGTATTTTTATCATATTTCAAATTCGGGAACCTCGGCGTTAAGTTCTGTCTAAAGTCAGCAAACAAATTGAACATACTTCAGAGCGCTTAGAAAGGAAGGTAAGCCAGCAAACCTTAATGTTTAACATACACTAAGATGCACTTATAGATCAAATGGAACTCTTACTTTGAAATAAAATTGAAGAAGAATATCAAGTCAAGACTTACATCGGTACACTTGTTCAGGATGTAGCAGTGAAACCATTTGTATTTAGCCTATTGTATTATATCGATGTCTTTTTTTTTTTTTTTTTACTTTGTAAATTATTGGGTAGCATACATAAGCCGATATTAGGAAGAACAGCAATTTTTTTTTCAGAAATGCTCATTATTTTGGCAAAGTGGTCGGTATTTTTCTATCGTAGGACCAAATGAATTTTCTCTGATCGAGTTGTTTTATGTACGTGTGAAGCTGTTTTAAATGGAAAACAAATTAAGTTTTCTGCATTAGCATGCAGAATCCCATCGTCGGTGTCTAATTCACAAACACCGTAATTGATATACTATTAACTTATTCATGCATTTGTTATAGAAGATTCGAGAGACGAATTTCATAAATTGTAATGTAATTCCTTGGGCATAATTTAAAACAAATCCGATTAAAGGACGCATTAGAGATCAAAGAGAATTCATCTACTTTCTTTCTATCCACTTAAATTAAAAATACTTTTTATGAATGGTATTTGAACAATAATGTATTTTTTCCTTCCATTTTTTAAGTCGCGGAAAATTTCAATTAAAGTTCCGTCCACAAACCCTACTAATCTTTGTTTGTAATCATTTCACAAATAAATGCGATTTGGGTTATTGAAACGATTTCGTAGTGTTAGGAGAAAAAACATTTTTATCACTTTTCCATAAATATTGAGTGCAAATAGTGCAAATATCCCCAGCAAGGGGGGGGGGAGAGTTACTTAAGCTGATTTGTCTCCATTCTTTGCATTCAAAATTATTATTAACAATAAATTGTCACTGTTTGAATAATCCTGAAAACAAATCGTTCAGAATTACTGAAGTATAAATCAAGAATAACTTTTGAAAACTAACAATAAATAACATGTTGTAATAACTAGTAAATGCATTTATCTATTATAATATTCATGTCAGGTGTTAAGCTGTTAGTAATAAATATTTCAACAACATCTTAAATATTCTGAGATTATGTCTTAGTTATTCTAAAGTCGCAATTAATTTTTGAAATGTCTGTTGCATGCTATTAGACAAGTTTATCTGCTTTAAGAGAGAGAGAGAGAGAGAGAGAGAGAGAGAGAGAGAGAGAGAGAGAGAGAGAGAGAGAGAGAAAAGAGAGAGAAGGGAGAAATAGTAAGGATGTTAACTAAACCACCACACAAGTGTATTATGGTTGATTGCGTATACCTAAATTGGTTTTTCTGCTTTTCTCTGAGGAAAACTCGACGTTTCCGAAATAAAACTAAGAACTGATACGTTCATCTCAGATTGGAAAACTCGGGTTCATTTGAAAAGCGGGTCCTCGTGTTCAAACCGAAGATCAGCTGCGGGGTTCAGAAGAGTTCAGCCGACATTATTTGTAATGGGAGACTAGAACGCACATAGAAATCCAATAAAAAAATTCTTGTAACGAGATCTGAATATAAATAAAGTCAGTGTTTTACGATGTCAGTATGTATAATAGTAAAAAGTCTATGTGTGTGTGACAAATACAAGTAATCAAAACTCAAAAATAATATAATCATTCTGACTGGGAACTGTTTCAATTGCACGTTAAGATGAACCGTGTATTACGTTCTTAGGCCGGTTTTTTTTTTTTTTGTATATATGAGACTGGGTAACTAACTAACTTTCCTTCTCTGTATGGAGTGGGTAAAGAGGAAAGCGCTGTGATTATTTGGAAATGATAAGAACTTTTCATAAAATTTAATAACAATTGACGATGTTGATTTGTTTATAATTGGTGAACAGAGCTTATTCAAACAGATTTGGATATTTCGCTTCTGAATTTGTTCTTTTACCATTTTTGTGCTAAATCTAATATTTTGACGTACTCCTTATCTTTCTATCATCACTAATCAAGAATATTTCCACGACAAGCGCAAATGTCGCTTCTAGGTTCATACACGTGATTGTCCTTGTTTTCGAGGCCATTTGTTTTCTCATTATTAATTATATGTATTTCTTTCGAGTGCTGAGCCTCGATAATGTTATCTAGGTCTAGCGAAACGTTGACGAGTACATATTTAATTCAGTTCTAAAATTATTTATTTGCATTCCTGGTCCACGTAGTCATCCTTATAGAAAACGTGAGCGAATCTTTTATATGAGTTTCCAAAAATGGAAAACACCTTAACGTTAGGGAAGACAATCCTACATCAGAAAATTATGTGTGTATAATCGTCATTCAGAAGCCTAAGAAGTATGGATATTTAATGAACTAAGAACAGTTTGATATTGTTTTTTTATTGCTACTGACATAATACACTTTTTGGATAGAAGAAACCTTTTTTTTCGTAATATAAGTTTGGAGGAACTATAGCCTAAGGCGTTTATAATTTCAATTCTTTATACTGTAATTCAAATTATTCAAAGATTGGATAGGGAAGAGTGAAAAGATTAAAGATAGCGATATAAAGAGGTTGATAGAATCGACTGTGGATAGTGGAAAAAAAATAGTTGGAACCAAAAAAAAAAAAAAATGAAGACCATGTGAAACACACACGCAAATTATAATCGATATTTAAATATCATCATTTGGTTAATTACTCTGGATTGTAACAAGAACCGGTAATTTGAGAATATTGGATAGTCAAATGCCGGATAAACAAGCTTTTACTGCATTTTAAAACTAAATATTCCAGTCAATCAGTGTCTACCTAGTTCGACATTATTATTGTGATTATTATTCATTACCTTTGGTACCATTTTTAGAAGCGAAGACGTTCATTATTTATAACTTTCATCGTTCGATTTGGCTTAACATATTGAATTTTCAATCAGCATCTGTCATGTGAATGGAGAATGTGCCCTTCGCTGATTACAAACTAAGTGCCATCTAACACCAGCAGTAAGATACTGCAGCAGTTAAGCCGCGAACAAATCGCTTCCCTTATGACAAGAGATGACGAAGTTATTTTTTAAAAGTACTCTTATATGCAAAAGATGACATTACAAGAAGATATTTTAGAATATATATATTCGTACATCGTATATTCGTAAAATATATATATTCGTACATCTTAAAATATATATATTCTCAATTTTAATATCTTTAATTTTTGACTTGGGGTATTATTAAACATTTTAGATATTATTATTTATAAAATCCATCTAGGGATTCAAAAATGTTTAAATGAATAAATATAAACCTTAATGTTATTTACCCATGAATTAGAATCTGTAATACGAAGTCAAGTAAGCTTATGTTTTGTACAGCATCTTCCCTAAGGCTATTTGCAACCAACCATAACTAAGACATAAGTAACCAATTGCATGTGCTCTCCTCGCAGGTTTATGTGATTGTGAGACGAAAAACCTGAATTCGGGAGGAAACCGTCCATCCCATATGAGATCGGCTAACGCAACTTCAGTTGAAATGCCCTCGTAAAGGTTCTTCTTGTTCTAGAAATTCGAACTCAGGTCGAAATAGCCAAAGAGCATCGTGGAAACTGACTGAGCTACGGAAACTCAATGAGTGTTTGAGATTGGAATGGTAGAATAATTGATATGTATCCTTTGTCTGCAAGAAAGAACATGCCTATCCTCAGAGATTGTATTGATTCTGTTGAATATGATGATTGACCTTATTCCTTCTTTGTAAAGTTTTCCATATTCGTCATTTTTTTTTTTAAGTTGGGCTTTATTCCATCATCTACTCAGTCACTTATCGATTGACTACTGGTAATTATATTTTATAATTTTATTCCTGGTATAATTACCTTTTTTCATTTTATACCTTATAACCTTCAAACCTTATGTGGGTAGGATTCACATTCCTACCACATTAAAGATATTTGAATTTTAATGCAACACTTGATTGTAGTACACATATTTGTATTATTTTTAATCCTTTTCGATAATTAACCATATTTTAATATTTTTCGATAACCCCCTCCACAGTTTATATCGGTTAATCGAGATTCCGTTATGTATACATGAAGATTACATTCTATCCATTCGCATTGTAAAAGTACTAATTTGATACTTCCGTTGACCCCAGAATCTTTAAAATGCTCTTCTACTGTTCAAGAAATCGAAGTTTCCTTCCATTAATATTTCAAAGTATAATTCTATAAAATAGACAAATTCTTTTAACGCTGTACTAAAAATAAGTCATAGTTTTTTATCATTTAATAGCATGCTAATAACTGGAATATCAGCGAAACTGACTTTTCTGTTTGTTCATAATATGGTTAATTACAGTCACACCAAAAGTCGGTATGTACACCTGGATACTTCAAATTCTTATGCTTAGATTTTATTGGTTGAAGCCAGTATCGAAGAAGGCTGAGATTTCATCCTTTTGTAGATGGATTTCAACTCAACTCAACTCAATGGATTTCTCTGTCTGACCAAAATAGAGCACATTGCAGTAACACCAAAGACGATAAACTCCTGGGTACTTCAGAGAAATCCATTGAGTTGCGTGTGGAAGAACATGTGAGAGGCATCACGTATGGCAGAACTAGAGCCAGCATACTATTTAACCACGTTCTTAATTCTTCTCGCCCTAACGAGGAAGATTCTGCCATTCATCCAGTGATCTGAAACAAATCAGAAAATATTTTTAGATGCTACATTTTTAGATGGTTCATAAATATATATTCTATTCTGTCGCATTACAGGGGTCTGATAATCATCTCTATGCTATTATACAAAATACACTAACTTATATAACATATATTCTTGGAGAGAGAGAGAGAGAGAGAGAGAGAGGAAGTAAGGAGGTTGATTTCAGTGCTTTTGCCTAGTGCCAGTGAATTTTCAAGTTATTTTAATAATAGCGTATCCATTTACGAAGTCAGTTGGCTGATATGTGACTTGCCTCCCGAAAAAAAAAAAATGGTATTTCTTTTCCAGTATACATAACTGAAACTTTTAAGAAATGCTTTATTAGATTCAAGAATATAAAATTGTCATTTGATGGACTGAATGTGATTTCGGAGACGCTTCAGAATATCATAATTCTACAAGTCTGAGAAAAAAAAATACGATTTTTTATAAAAAAAAAAATACATAATTCTGGAGTCGAGAATGCCTTTGCTTTTGAAAATATGTTTGAAAGCAGTCTAAAGACTGCTTAGGAAGAGCAGAATTGAAAATGAGTGACGGCAGTGATTTGCAGAAGTGCTAAAGGATGGCGCATGGAACGATGGGTAATGTGTTTTTAAATAAATTTTTCGCGTACGGAAGAGAGCAGATATTCTCAATGACGGAATTTCATTTAATATTCTCCTAGAATGGATCCGAAAACATGTACGTAGAATCGCAAGCAGCTGTTTTGTGACCGTATAAGGAAATCATGTGCTTCTATGGAAAGTATGACTTTAGTGAAAAAACATCGGATGTTATATAGCATCCTAACAACATGATTAAAATGCAGTATCGAAAAAGTAAATGTTTATACAAGTTCCTTACATTTAAATTTTGGTAAAAGGAAAATTACATAACCAGCTTAGGAATAAGAAGTTTATGCAACACGTGAGTAGAAAGAAATAAGAAATAAAATGGGATAAGGAATTATGCCAATTAGGATTCGCTAACAGCAAGCTGTAAGATGTAAATAGTCAAATTTTATCAGCATTAGTTATTTATTAATTATTATCATAATGTTTATGATCTTAACTCTTTTTTAAATTAATGTTAAAGATATATCCGTATATGTTTATCAACTTAGGCAGCTGATAAATGACACTGTCAAGCTCATTTTTAAACACTTTTAAAGCGTTAAGATCCAAATAATAATAAAGAAAATATAATGGAAGAGTCTTTTTACTATTGCGCATGTCTGATTCAGACAGAAGCAATAATTGGCTAATAATTATTACATTTTTTGTTGTTGTTGTTTTCGCTACGGTAAAATAAACCTTCCTGCGAGCTTGCAACTTACTTTGAACAATGTTAATTTAGTTTTCTTTTTTTTTTTTTTTTTTTTTTCTGTTTAAAATACCAATCGTATGGTATTAAAAGTTACGATTTGTTTTCTTGTGATTTCTTTTGCTATTCCAGCATTCGATGTTTCGAATTTGATTACAACTTTTCATGCAATCCTACTGTAAGTTCTCCTCTATCGATAAAGCAAACGACATTCCATCTCACCATTTACGCATGCGCGCACAAGTAGTCGTTAGTAGGCGCGCGTCGTGTGCACGCAAACACGGTAGATGAGATCCATTATATCACGGGATTACTTGGTCCTCTTTTCAATACGATTAATTTGCAGCACGGATCAACGAGAATCGAGAATATTGGCAAATTGAGATGAGAATCGAACTTGTAGTTTCAACAGAATCCCCACGGAACCGATGGATTAACTGATTTGACCGGATCATTTGACGACCATTAAAGAATACAAAGCTCCAGTCGCCACAAGTTAATATTGGATGCATAATTTCGAAGGTTTCATTTTGCTTAAATTAAGATTCAAATTCAGAAGAAATATCGTTTTGACTTCTATACGATTGATAGATCAGTAAATATTTTAAAAATAAAATTAGCGGAATGTTCGACGTTAGGTGGCGCAGGTGGTTCTTGAATATTTATAGTGAACTGGCGTCTGCCTTGTAGGAAAGATTATTCTGAGACCCATGTCCCAGAGATAAAAAAAAAAAAAAAAGAAAAGAAAAGAAAAGAAAAAAGAAAACAAGGAAAACGCTACCCCACTCGGTATTCGAAAGTACGTTTGTAGATAGCAATGATTGCTATCTGCAAATGCCAAAATCTATGTCAAAATACAATAACGATTGATTATTTGTATATTTTTAGGTGATGTGTCTAAATTATTATTCATATTTAAAATGAAACGTGTTATGTTCTAATAAAGAAAGACATTCGTTTGGAACTATTGCTAAAAAGTGTGTTTTCAGGATAAAATTAATACATGCAAATAAAACCAAATCTTAAATATTATTAATAAAGAAAATTATATATACTTAGATGAAATTATTTTCGTTTTAAATTTTAACACCAAATGAAGAGTTTTTAATTTAATATATGCTTGATATTATATTGACGTTAAGTCCATTTTCTATTTTTCTACGATTGTTATTTTAATATGAAATATTTTACTGATTATTATTATTTAAACCTTCATCAGTCAGTTTGCACGTATTCTGATTGTCATCTTCCTGATAGGATTATTCTATCCCAGTGCAAACCAGTCAATAGAGTACATATATTAACCGACATAATACTCATGTCTCGTAATCTTAGTTGTTTCATCAGTCCAAATAAACACACCAAACCCAATTATCAACACTGCCTGATTAGTCTTCGAATTTCCTTAAGATTCATAAATTTCAGATATTCTCAAAATGCAACACGTTTATATTGCGTGGTAAAGTCAAAATAATTCAGATGTTAGGGTCTAAAAAACATAAATAAAAAATAATAAAACAGGTTAATGGACTAATTGCAAGATAGAGAAGATTGCTCGCCAAGGTCTATTATTTAAATTTGTTACAAATTTTCCAAACGATTAAAAATTTTTCATGTAACCGAACCAATAACTATAAATGGCACAGATATTAAAATGCAAACTGCTCAGCAAAAATATAATTTAATCAGAATAGTGTAGTATTCTGATTAAATAAATTTTCTTCAAGTTTTCTAAATGTACATAATTTAGTTATTTACTAGAAAGCAAGAAAATTATAAAAAAAAGAAAACTTAAAAAAAAAAAAATAATAAGCATACCTACAAAGCATTTCGTGCCCAAAGAAACATAGTTCGTTTTCCGTTTTATTTTTCATTTCAAAGTAATTATAAATTCCTTTTGCTTGGAACAACATTAATGAAAATAGTATAAAAAAAAAAGCAACAAATTCTTTCAAGTATAAAAATAGCATTTTTGTATTAACATTTAGATAATAAATATTCCTGACAGAATAAAAAATAATATTTACATTCATTAGTTTTCCCTGTTATTCAAACGCGCATGCGTCAGGAAGATTATGTTACAGAAATGCGTGCAAGACTTTGATTCGCGTGCACTAAACATCGTCTGCAAATGAATTCAACCAATGCTAAATCACAAATAGAAATACCGACTGGCAACAACTTCTCAATTAATTAAATAAAAAATACAGAAAATAATGGATAATATATTTTCGTTACAATGCAAATATTTTTATAATTAAATATCAGTTATAAAATGTAAAAAAAAGAAAAATGAAGTAAAAAATGAAAAATGAAAATCAAATCAATACAGTAGTATCGAAACTGAGCCCTATTGTTTCCGATTTACTTTCATTGATACAAATAACCATTCGGATCCACTTATCTCTTTATCCGGACGTCTGTCCGTTCTGATAGTTGATTGCTTCTCTAATGGGAGGCTACCCAACCACTCATAAATCATAGGTCTGGTA